>NW_019386694.1:217998-224671 GCF_000671375.1 Centruroides sculpturatus | reverse complement strand
GTGTATGTGTATGATCGCTAGGCGACCGATTAGCCGGCTGTATCGAACAGCCATACGTACGCGCGGGAAATAAATGCCTTCCGGGAGGACTTTTATGGGGAACTGGCCTCCTATTCAGTCGTTATAGGCAAGGAGAAAACCAGGAAAACTCCAAGCAGCCAGCCTGTCCGACCGTGGCGCGAACCCACGACGAACCTCCCAGTCTTTAGGGTCTGGTCACCACTACGATGAGCGGCAACGGAGACCACTCGCCCACCTCTGTCTGTTTGATTGTCTGTCTTTCTTTAATGAAGTTTCTTTGCCTGCTTTTTGCCTGTGTTGGTGAGCTTTTGGAGAAGTTTACTTTTGTTTTCATTGAGATCTATTGTTTTTTCTGCTGTATTTTGTCATTTCAGTCAGTATTTGTGTTACTGCTCAGATTTTCAGTCAGTGTTTCGTTCCCAATAGACTAGATTTTGCATTTTTACGTGTTTTTATTTCGTAGTCTTAGCTGTTAGAATTAGCTAGCTCAGTTTTTGTTTTGGCTTTGCCAAACAGAAACAGTTAGTTTATTTGATTTAATCGATTTAAATTTACTCCTTTTCAACTTTCACTGGATTATTTTTTTCTGATTTAAATTTTCAGTTTTTAGAGTGTTTTTCTGTTAGTTAAGTCTTGTCTTAGTTTAGGTCTAAGTTAGATAGTTCTCTTTTTGTAGTTAGTGAGGACTTCGGGTGTTTAGCTTCCGCTATAATTTTGGTTTTTCTCACTCAACTAGTTTTCGAGTTTTTCGGATATTTTTGATTTTACTGCATTGTAGTACTTTCGGTTTTTCGGGGTTTTTCGGGGTTTTTCTGGGGTTTTCTTCAGCCTTTTGGGCTTATAGTTAAAATTGACTAGGCCAGTTTCAACTGCCTAGCCGTTATCATAGCTTTTTTCGGTGTTAGATACTAAATTGGCTTTTTCATATCTCTGTTGTTTGTAGTTAGTTTTCCTTTTGTCATTCATTCCACCATGAGGTGCTTTGTTCTGCCTGTTAGTTTCGTTTTTCTAGGCCATTCCATTTATGAGTTTTTCGGGATTTTCGATTATACTGCTTTGCAGTACTTCGGTTTTCAGTTCTGTTTTTTTTTTTAATCTCTATCGGATTCAACACGAGATTTCCGAGAACGCCGGCTTTCTCTTTGATAGCAAAGTCAACAAAATCTTGGACATTGCAAAAAACACCATTCGCAATAAAATACAGATATCAGTGATTGAAGTTTCTATAAGAAGTATGAAGTCACATGTACGAGTAAAACATGTGACTTCATGATTCGGATGTAAAACAAGATTTAAACTAGTGTTTTCCAATCTGTTTTGTACTATGTTCCACTAAGCCATTCTAAAATTCTTATGCCCTCTAACATATACAGCGGCTATACCGTTAACTTAAATCCTGGACGAGTTCATTTTCGAATTGCTCCCCTTTAACAATCCAATTGCCGGGATGTTGGACATAGGCCCCACGTTCGGAAACACTGATTTAAACTTTTTACACGCCAAGACGAGATGGGTATTCTAAAATCACCACTTGCTAGATCAAGAATGCAACTATAAAATTGAACGTTATGATGATGATGGAATGACCGTGAAAGCCTATGGAAGCTTCACAATGACGATTTTAGACTCTAATACCATAAACATCATCTTTTCTAAACACCATTGTACACAACTACAAAAATGCTCAGTCTACAACTGCAAATGACGAAACAAAAAATATACATATATTTAAAACTTGAATGTGGCAAAGAATTGCACTTTTTCACCATACTTGCCACTAAAGAAGGATTTCTAAAATGCAGCGATTCCTCACATACAACACACAATAACGGTATTGTCTGACGAAATGCATAATCCGAACATGGAAAATTTGTCACCGCCACCACAAAATGCCTGAGAAATACGTTATGTAGAGCTATTAAGCCGTTGGAGAAAGCATAAAAAAGAACTTAAACAGATGTTTATTAAGTGTGAGATAGGACGAATGATGTTAATCACGTGTGGAGTTTCATTCTTTCAGTGGAACTTTGGCGCTGCCATCTCCCCTTGATGAGTTCTGGGATGCCATTCGTTTGTCAATAACGAAGGGAAAGTGAAGAGTTTTCGCGTGTTTTCGTTTAATTTGTTAATTTAAGAAGAGTTGAAAATAAACCAATACACGTTGGAATAACAGAGATAAAAAGCAGTTATTTATTGTGAGAACGTCACATTGCTATTAATTTTAGTAGTGCCTTGTTTTTTTACCATATATAGATACAGTACTTCTGTACTGCTATATATATGTATCACTGTATTTAGGTATTGTACAATACTGTATACTAGGCTGTGATAGAAACAATTTTAAAGTAAGCTTAATAGAAGGGGTGTTTGTTTTACAGGAACTCGCGTAAGTACATAAAACAACTGTTCAATACTAGATCTGAGTAATACACGCAATATCGATTACGTACTGTTGGTCAGCTTATTTTAGAAATCTGGCAATTACTCATAGTAAAATATTCATTGTATAATTATAATCAATCTCTTCCAGATTCCAAGAAATTAGTCAATTATATAAGATGAATTTTTTGGTAGAAGAGTAAACATCATTAATATATAATGAGGTTTATGTATTAATTAATTAAGTAAGTAAATAAATATTGCTTAGATAATACGGCTCTTTTCAGATTGCTGTACGCGTACAATGGCATTCATTAACTGTGGATAACTGCGTATAATCTGTTCAAGCTATCTTTATCTTGCTCAGTGTTTTTTTTAAGACTTTTACATTTGAAGAATAATGGAAATTCACACATGAAGCAGTTTCTCGAAAATTTCAAGAGGTATTTATCTAGTTTTAAGTATTAATATCACACCACTCTTCTGGATAATTTGAACAATTGAAAACGTGACAAAAATAATGTCATCACGTTTAATGGAAGAAATATAACTAACGAATATGTCGTTTTATATTCTTTATTTTACACATGTATTAGAATTTATAAATTAAAATGAATTAATATAATTCTTTATAGTAGAATAACATTACATAGTGAAAAGGCAAGTTTTCCATATTGGCATTTGTAAAATTAAGAAGAAATATGAAGTATTGTCCGTTGTACTTATACGGTCCAATTTTCTCGTCTGTAAAAGTATTCGGAATTGATTTACTGGTTTCGTGCAAATGTATCGAGCAGCAGAACAATACTAAAAAAACGTATCCTGTGGCGAAATATTTAAAATTTTATGCAAATTTAATTGAAGTGTATCTTTGGATAAAAACACTAGAATTTATTTTGCAAATCGTAAGACCAGAGTATTATTGCGTTCGATTCGTAAAAATATATAAAGAGCGTTCGACTATTGCTTTTTTCACACTTGTATTTATGGCCCTGTATATTACTTTGCAATTCAGCATTGTCAAAAATAAAAAAAACTCAATTTGCATTACTCCAAATATTATTACGAAGAAGAATACAAAATTGCAAATAGTATAGAAATGTCAATAGTTGTATATTTATCTTTCGTCTTCTTTGCTTGGTTGTTAATGTGCTTAATGACAACGTTCTTAATTTACTTGGAGATAAAGAAACAAAACGGAAGCGATTTCGAAGCGTTTACTTGTTCTATTAATCAGACAATATGGATCTTATATGTAGTGGGCCATATTGGATCGCTCGTGCTAGTTTTTGGCTTATGTATATTTGTGTTGTCAAACAGATGAATTTATCCGAAGAATTAAAGAAGACAAACATTGGAATGGGCATGTTAACAAACCGGATACAAAACATTATGGAAAAACACAACGAATTGTGGGAAGTTTATCAAATGGTCAACGAAACTTTTTATTGGTTGATTCCTTTGATTTATACTCATTTCCTTTATATTTCTTGTTTCTATACTTATGGAGCTATTTTTCGACACATGAATTTAAATGTAAGATTATTTATTGGATTCTTTGCTCTATTGTTCGTTTTTGGGCTCATTCTTGTGGCCTGGTTACGATCATGTGCTATGTTATCGGTGAGTATTTTTTGAAAAATATTATTATATAATACGTTATTGTAACCAAAAAGTAATACTTAATATGTAGCGTTTAAGCTATTTAACATTTCTTAGTAGTTTGTTAATACAGAAACCAAAATTAATAAAAAAACTTTTAATAAATATTTTACAATGCAATTAAACTTTTATAGTACTATTCGTAGAAATCAATATTCCCTGCTGTTAAATGTAACAGACTAAAAGTATGGCGAGCGGTTAAAAAGTGACCTCCAAAATTATTACATTTTTGGACTCAAAACACTTTGAAACGTCAAGAAATGCAGAATATTTCGGGTTTTTGTCTGTATGATAGTGTGTATGGGGGACACGATTTTCTTAACCCTCTTGCCACAAGGTGTGACAAGGCCGTGTCGTACGCGACTTTATCAGGACACGTGTCAGGACACGTATCAGGACACGTGTCAGGACACGTATCAGGACACGTGTCACAAGGCCGTGTCGTACGCGACTTTAGATTCTTTTTCCATCCACAAAAGGAACATTTTCATGGACTTGTTGATGTGGATGGATTTAGTGATAGTGCATCTTCGGGCATTTCTATTTCTAGGATGTTGCACATTTCTTCTATCAATGTTTTACTAATGTGGGGACATGTCATCCTGTTTTTATGTGTGGTGTAACCAATTAAAAAGAAAGTTTTTTCAAAAACTTAGCCCAACAGTTTTTGCTTCTATGTTCTTGTGGCATATTTAGCTTGTAGATTGCATAGGTATTTACTGCTGCTGCATTTAAAATGCTATAGAAGTATCGCATAGGACTGCGATTTGTCATTCTTTTGATAGATTTTGCATGATATAACTTATCAAAAACATCTATGTCCCTTTAATCACAATATAAAATTCAACTATGGCAGGTTTTCAGGTGATTTGGGCAATTTCGCCAGTGTAATGCACGGATAATATGAGGAGTACAGTTTATTTATCTTCGGACAGAAAGAAACACGTATCTTCAGATTTCATCATACAGAAATTTTGAAGAATTTTTATTACGACCATTGGAATTTTCCGTTACAGTTCTTGAACTGTTGTTATAACAATTCTTGACAAATTTCTTCGTCCGTAGTAAACCGTTGATATTCTGCTATAGTAATCTGCCAAACAACGGTAGATAATCAAAAAATAGCTCTTCAGGCTTTTCCTACATGATGAAAAAATATAACATATATCACAAGGGGGTGTCGTACACTACACCGGAGCAGAGTGCGCTCTAATAGTACCTAAATTATGAGAAAAATTGAAGATCGATGACTTATTTTTCCATGCCGCTGTCTTGAAAACTACTACCTGATAGGCTAATTTATGGTTACAGCCCCACAACCCTGGAGTTGTTTCCTGTGCAAAGGAAAAGAAACAAGACGTGTCGATCTTACACTGTCTTGTGGTAGGAGGGTTAATTCTTAAAATTTCGTCGGATGATATTAATTTTGTAAAAGTTAATTGAAGACACAGACAGTCCAAAAAATAAAAAATATAAAAAACTTTTTTGGTAGACACCATTTATTCACTTCACGTGTTCCAGAACAAAAACTTTTTGACGACTTGACCTTCTTTTTTAGGCTACTTGACCGTCAAGTTTACAAACTTTCTTTTAAAAACACAGAAAAATATCTAATTAAAATTATAAATTTCAACTTAGAGTTCATGGGTCTTACAGTCATCTTCATTTGATTAATGACACTTTGAATTACATAGCAATTGGTTTTTGCGACAAGCACGCCTATTTGTGGTACGTTTAGATTTGCAGTCACATTTTCTGAAACCCTGCCCAGTACCAAAGGATTGTTTTATTGCTGTTTGACGTAAAGATATTTCTACAGCAGGGACATCCATCTTTTTTCGTTAAAAATTTCTCTTTGCAAACATTGAATTCAGATTTTGCATACAATTGTTTTAAAATACCTGTTTTAGTATCAAGTTTATAAAAGCCATCCTCTGTCTTACTAAGAACCACAGCTAAAATTGAACGTGCATCAGTTTTTGCTCTGTCTTCTTCGGGTACTTTAATTCTCACAGCGAAACCTTCATCGACGTTTGGGTGCTTTGCATTAGAAACTGCTAACATTTTCTTTGCTTGCTTTTCTAAACATTTCTTGGCTTCATCACGCTGTATTTTCTGATCCATATTCTTTTTACAGATGATGCACAATACATTCTTACCATACCCTTCCTCTTTAGGATCTACTTCACCACAAACTGCTTGAACAAACATATTACACGATTTACACTTGTGACACTTGATGCTGCTTTTGAGCAAACAATACAGACTATGTCTTGTATAGTGCTCTTTACAGGCTCCGCACGAAACTGTGATGGCGATTCTGCTGAAGTTGAGAGTAACTCAGTGATAATTTTCTTCCACTTGCAGAGGCGATTCCTTGGAAATGCAGGGTAACTGAATATTCTTCGTCACTGTATCATCAATCAACGGTATAGAAGGCAGTTTAAAATTATTATCGATAAATTCTTGTATTTCTATAGGTAATTCTCTAGAAGCAGGGGATAACGGAATATCCTCTTGAGTAAGATTTGACTGTGATCTCATAATCACAGTCTCTTGTGAATCTTCTAATTTTTCAAGGTCTTCTTCAGTTTTTATCGAATGTCAAACA
>NW_019386694.1:187586-217661 GCF_000671375.1 Centruroides sculpturatus | reverse complement strand
TTTAGATTGCACTAATAAGTAAGTACAATTTTATCATATGTTTTGCAAATTCATTTCCCTAATTGTAGTAATATTTTAAACCGTTTGATTTTTGTATTAAAGTTTTTTTAATTGATTGATGATTGATTCAATCAACTAATTTGTTGATTGTATTAACTTGATTCTTTAGATATTGAAAATTAAATAAATAACATTATGTTAATTTAAGCGTACAGAAACGTTGCTGTTGTTCCAGCATAAATTTTATTTTCACTTTACGGAGTGCCTAGTAGGTAATGTGCAGATTAACGAATTTCGAGCTTTAGCGGTAACATATACACCACGAATATTCCAAAAATAAATTCGTATCAATGAGACCAATATAACTTACACGTTCTATTAGTCTGTAAGCAAAGTAATTTATTTGAAATTTATATTATTCACTAAAGAAACGATAAATTTTAACTATTTTATTTAATTATTCCTTTCGTGTATGAAATATATTAAATTTAAAAAAATATTCAAAATAAGTACGAAAATTTGTGCAAAAAGTAAAATCTTAATTAATTTATATTTAAAGTTAAGCTGAAAAACCCAATCGTTTGGATTAATTAATTAAATGTAAATTTTACAAAAACGTTTTAATCCCATTTCCTTTAATTTGTATTCGAATAATTTGACTTATTTTATTTTATAAAAATAATAATTAAAGTCGTAAAATTTTATAAAATCGAATGACCGGTTTTGTCATTCCGTCGTCATTTTATATAAAGGAAGAGGATGAGAAACGAACGAAAACGTTCGAAAATTGAAAATATCTTCGCATCTTAAATTAATAACGTCCATTTATACGACATTGCTTAACCGAACTTTAATAAGAGAGGGTTCGAATTTATCACAGTTCTCGAGTCAAGAATTTGTAATCGACCGAGCTATTTCGGTTGATTACAAATTCCCGATACCAGAACGGGACATATTAGAAACTAGTCTAAAACACAGGTTTGACCTTATGTACGGTCATATAAGTGTTTCAGATTAGTTACCGGCCTTTTCGGGTGGTACACGTTGGCGTTTTTAATGTACTTTCGACCTTATTTAATCGCTTTGACAGAAAATACACTTTAACTTTTGTCTCGTTATGTGAAGCACCATACAATATTGCAGTCGTTCTGCTTCTAAATGAAACTAAACGCCCAAATTTTTAAATAATACATTCTGCGAAATATTAAAAATTAGAAAATTTTTAATTGTTACTTTATTTTCGAATTTTGTAAGCGTAAAATAAGATACAAGAATCTTTGATTATGATATTACGCAGAAAGAATGAATACTTTTCCAACTGTTTTATTTACTGAACTGTAGAAAAAGAGGACCTGCGTTTCGATTTCAGAAAACCATTCCCGTTTTCCACAACGTCCATCAAGATGTTGTATTTTTACTATTTTCATTAAATTTTCATTTATTAAAAATAACTTTACAAAACATTTTGTTTACATCCACAAAATAAAACGTTTTAAACACAATTCAAAAATTACAATGAAAATTATACTTCAAAATTTATTGTTTTTAAGTTTAATATGTGGGTTTACATTTTATTGAATATATTTTCAAACAAATCCAACAACGCGATCATTTTCATCCATTTTTATTTTTTCGTTTCCTTCATAGAAAATATCATTTATAATTCTTATGACGTTTAATAATATGATCCTTTAAACTAGCTTGAAAACGAAACTTTTCTGAGCAATAATCACACGAGAATGGCTTTTCTCCGGTGTGAAGACGAAGATGTCCTATCAGACTTTCTTTTCGCGTAAAACTCCGTTTACAATGATCACAGGAAAAGGGTTTCTCTCCGGTATGAATCTTGACGTGTTTACTCAAATTGCTGGAATAGTTGAACTGACGATTACAGAATTGGCAAGACAGGAGCCCTTCACCAGTGTGAAACATTCGATGATATCTTAATCCTTTCTTCGAAACGAATTCTTTCTGGCAACTGCCACATCGATACTTCCCATTTCTTGTTTCATTACGAAAAAATCTGTGAAATATAAATGAAGATATCTAAACTCTCGATGTATTATTTCAATCAAATATATAAAAATGTAAATTCGAGTGCACTATTTTATAAAGTATTGTTAAAACTTGTGTTTGCAGATAGAAAAGTAATTTGCATTTTTCTCACAAGTTTTCCTTAAACTAAAATNTTTAATTTCGTCCCTCACTTTCTAAAACTTAAAAAATGTGATTAATATTGAGATATTTTAAATAGATTAATCACATATCTAAATTCATTTCGAATCCTCCAACGGCCCGATTTTCGATTTAAATCAACATCTGCTAATACATTTTGCAACAATAAAATTCTAAAATTAATCACTTGACGGATTATTGCTTCCAATTTGCCCAATGACTGTTGATTTTTCATTTTGTCTTTCGTTTGCTGAAATTCAATTTTAATGACAGACCAAGAAAAGAAGTAATACTTACCTTCTCGAGATATTCCTATTCAAAGTAGCGTCGAAGTACAATGTAGATAAGTCGGAATTTCTGGAGAGATTCTATTATTGCACTCCAGTCCAATAATGGAAAAAAAGAACAATTGGAAATAATTGTTAGATACATATGACGTTTCGATAAACGTAGCACGCATTACGTCAAAGTATTAAATCACTACTACAAATATTCAATTTTATGTACAATTTTCCAGTTTATCATAAAGATTTATTCTGAAATAAAAATATGAATTTAAAACAATTAAATCGATGTCAAATAACTGGCACATCATAGCAGCACGTTATCTTATATTGAAAAAGTCACGTTATCCCCATCTCTTTTATATTAGAAAACAATTTTTATATCCAAATTTAATTCTTAGAGCTTTTATCAATATTTTAAATCAACTAAGTAAAGATGGAATCCCGCCAAGTGTTGAAACAGAAACACTCCTTGTGTTAGTGAATCAAAAAAAAATTTTAACCTTATTTTTAATCTCTCTATTTTAACCAAAATAACTTATACTTGCCCAAAATGATTTTCATTGCTGAGCAAAATTTATTTGATAAATCAACGTGAAGTCTTCCATTTGATGTAAAATTTCAAAAATATGCAAGCGAATTTCCGTACAAAAATATAAAATAGTAGCAACTGAAAGTTTTTAAGCCTGTTTACTCATTGCACTTAATATTAAGAAAGTACCCTGATCAAAATTCCTTTTTAGTTTGGCCGGGGATATTCGGCGCTTTGCTAGTCTCGCTTCTGTTAACTTTCGACTTCTGAATCGAACATTTTCCAACAACAAAATACTAACAATAAAGTTCAAAAGTGTTATTCTGTGTTGTATTGTTTGATTAATTTTTAAAATAATTTTTCTATGCCGAACACTAGAAAGATTGTGTGGCCACAAAATGTAAATAACGCTTAATAATACGAGATTTTAAAGTGAGAGAATAACAAACCCTATAAATTATATAAAACGAAGTACATTTAAAAAATTTTCATTATCTGTAATTTATTTTATTCCAATTAATATAGCTGTAGAAATACAGTAAAACCTCGAAAACTCGGCTCTCGATAACCCGGCACTCCGGATAACTAGGCCACACCCTGGCAGGGCAGAAAAATCCTTAGTTAATTAGTTTTCATTATAGACAGCTTTATAAAAGTATAAAAGCTCTCATAAAGTATTTTTCTGAGGTCTGTCTTATCAGGTAAATTACTGTACACAGTGTATTCATTAATTTTCATTTTCATGTAGTAAAGGCTCTATGCCTTCATAAAGGACGTACTTTTCCTTTGTTTAAGGGTATTTGGGCAGTTTATTCTCTGTTACATTCTCAAGTAAACAATACATACAAGTACAGTACAGTATTTTCTGAGAAAACACTCGTACTTATTTTTTTAACCCCATTCCCGATAACCCGGCATTTTCACAAACTCGGCCACCCTTCGGTCCACATTAGGCCGAGTTTTCGAGGTTCTACTGTATTTTGTTTGTAGATTTTATGTAGAACAAACGGTTTAAAAATTACAGGCATATAGAGTAACGGCTACACAAAAAGTAATATAAACAATAATATTTAAAATGCTTTTGAATAGTTATTCCCAACGATCTAGAATACAGACATCGCCTTTTTTTCTTCATAAATAAATAAACACACTACATAGAGTGGCTGTAGCGACGCCATGTTTAATGCTCGCATTGTGCGGAGCTACAGGAATGGATTTATCATTGTAATGAGGATCTTGATCAGAATTGGATGTCAAAGCTATTACATGATACATTGATAAATAACTGTGAAAGATTTATGTTGGATTTTTGTGAAGCTGCGAGATATATAATTTTAAATTGTAGAGAATCATCTGTGTCTAAATGTTATTATACTTATGTAATCGATTTAACCTTGGTTAAGCTGACTCGGTTATCTACTGTAACAAGTTTTTCCGTATTAGATAAAGTATATTGTAATCATTTCCCAGTTAGTGTAGTTTTACATTGCAAACTTAATACGAGAACCGTTCAAAAGGCCTACGGGTAAGAATGAGAGAGAATTTTTTGGTGGAAAGTAATGAGATGGTAAATCATAAATATAATAAGTTATTGTGTGCGATTCATAGTCAGTCGGTTTTGAAGTTCGAAGTCCTGGGTTATTTAATTAAATTTTCATTTTCAGATTGGTATCAAAGGCCAGTTGGAACTTCCATTTTTTCATCGTTTGATACAGATTGCAGGTTGAGTATTGCTAGAAGAAATCAGGCCTTGAACATGATGAAACGAGCAAAGATTGGGAATAGTGTAGTTGTAATTTTGTTAAAGAACGTAATGTGACTCGCAATTTATGTAGAGTTAAGAAAAAGCTTTTTTTTTTTTCTACAGAAGATTAATAAAAGTTTAGCGTCTGGTGACAGTAAACGGTTCTGGCAATTCATTAATTTTTTTGTTAAAACTAAATATAATGAGCTTCGAAATCTTGATTGGGTGGTCTATTTTTCAAGGAAATTTCACTTTAGAAAATATTTACCGAATATTTCTGTATATAACTGGTGTGTGAATTGGCAGGATGATGTGCTGGATTTGGAGATAACAGAACAGGAAGTGGAAAAGGTTTTAGTTACTATGAAAAACTGTACTGCTCCGGGTATTGATGGTATACAGGTGGAACTATATAAGTACTTTCCAGGCTTGATTATACTGTATTTTTCGTAGATTTGTTTAATAATGTATATCAATTAAGAAATATCCCATTGGATTGGGGTATATGTAAGATTATTCCTATATTTAAGAAGGGGCTCAAAGATTAAAGACCTGATATTTATAGAGCAATTTCGTTACTACCGACAATTTCTAAAGTGTTTTGTAAAATTCTATGTATGCGATTGATAACTTGGTTGAATAAATACTTTCAGATTTCCAGGTTAGCTTTCGGTTGGTTTTTCAACATTGGATAATATTTTTGTTCTACATGCTTTAATTCAAAAATCAAGAAGAAAGAGGTAAACTTTATGCTTTTTTTGTTGACTTGACATCGGCATTCGACTCTTAGGATAGAGATCTATTGTGGATACAGCTTTTGAAGATTGGTTTGAGTTATAAATTTGTAAATTGTTTGATTCAGTTATATACAGTACTAATACAGAAAGCAGTGTGTCAGGTAAAGAGGGTACCTCTGATCTTTTTTTCACATTTAAAGGAATGAAACAAGGTTGTGTATTGAGCCCAATATTTTTATATTTATATCTAAATTTACTTGTCAGAAAATTTAGTGACTCCGAATTAGTGGGCATTGATCTTCTGGGAACGGAGGTAAAAATCTTGACATACGCACACGATTTAGTTGTTATAGCAAACTCGCCTATAGGTCTACAGAGAATAATTGATATTTTGGGCTATGCATTACAGGAGTTAAAACTTTCTGTTAATAAATCTAAATAATGGTATTCCGAAATGGAGGAAAATATTCTAAATTGGTTTATACAAAACTCTAAAATAGAAGTTGTTGACGAGTACAACTTCTATTTTAGGTATTTGGGTGTATTTTCCAGTCCCAACGGCCACGTTTTTTAAAGCATTTAAAGTATATTCATAATAAAGTTAACATTGGAACAGATAAGCTTATTAAGGCATGTGTATCTGGTAGATTGTTACGCTGGAAAGATAAATTAAAATTATTCGAGTCATTTATTCACTTAGTAGTGCTATGTGGGTCCGAGATTTGGGGCTTTGATTTTAGTAGAAGGAAAACTGACAATTTGCAAATTAATTTTATTAAACGTTTACATTCTTTAAAAAGATGGATTCCATCGTACATTATATATTTGGAGTTCCAAAGAGTACCTGTTTATTTTAATAAAAAATAATAATAATTTAAGATGGTTACATAAACAGTCCGTCAGTAAACTCACAGAGTCCGCTAAATTATATTTAATTTCTCAAAGAGTAGCGTAGGAAGATCGAATTGCGCCCTTGTTGCATAATTTTGGCTATCGAGATTATCCTATAATGTTGAATGAAACGGATGTCTCTGATATTTTAATGAGATTAGCAAATAATTATTTATATTAGTTTAAAGATACAGTTATTAATTATAAATAAAATAAGTTGTATTTACATATTTTTAATGAATGGAGCTCGGTAACTTATTTAAAGGTAGAGACCATTTTGTATTATACAATGTTATACGTGCGATGCAATATATTTAAAAGAATGATAGCTACGTGTTTAGATTATTGTGAATTCGGTTCCACTCGTATTAGTTTTGATTTAGTAACTGAATGTAAGGCTCTGATCTTATCTTCTGATATTAGCAGAGTCGATAGGTATATTGGCCCTTGCGCTGCCCATAGCTCCAATGGTATGATACTGAATACTGGCATAATAAATATTTCTGTCATATCCAGTGATTCGAGTGCTTTGATGGTGGAGCATAGAGAGATTGAACTGTAAATATTTGAAAATTTTTTTAATATATGAAATTTTCTCGTTTTTAACTCAGCTATTTATTTTGTCTTTTTTAAAGGACCGCTTATAAATACTATTTAATTCGGTTTTGAACATTATTTATTCGTAAATGTCGATAATATTTATATTTCTATTAACTGTCACTTTCACGATTTTAGATTTTAAATTGATTAACCTGTCTATTTTTTGCTTACAATAATGTGTTCATTTTTAAATATTTTGGGAGTTTTCGTTAAGGACAAGAAAACGTAGTCAAAAATTTCATAGTTAAGCCTGTATATACATTATTAATATGGGATATCTTCGGGATTCCCGATAACTCTGAATCGGCAAAAAAGGGAATGTTGAAAATTATATACATTTAATTATGGAAATGTATAAAAATGTTAAGCCATGTGTTAAGGTAGGATAGATTTAAAGTGTTACAAAACAGGAGATTTAGAATTTAGGGTGGCTTTGGAGTTTATCAAGGTTAAGCCAATAACTTTTTTTATTATTTATTAATATTAGGTAAATTATTGTAGTTTGCAAGAGAAAGGAGCTGAGATATATGTTATTTACAATTTATATTGTGTTTATTAATGAGATAGAGAGAGATTAAAGTTGAAACAAAAAGTTAGGAACAGATTAAAGTTAATAAATTACACAGGTCTACAAATAAAAACTTTTTGTTTCCTTCGGAAACAAAACAAGCTGTTTCTTAATGATTTCGACTTGCTGAATTCAAAAATAGTTATAAAAAAAAACCAGAATTGCTCAAGTTTACAAGGTGTATCAACGTTTAATAAATTGCATAATATCTGAATACATACACATAATGTAATTTTCATTCGAGTTGAAACACAGAAAACATCAGAACACTTTTTGATACATAAAAACTAAATAAATAGTGAAAGCATAAAATACCCAGGACATCACTCGCATGTATGACAGTTATTTACAGACTTCTTGTATGAATCTGTAAGTGTTTCACATATAATGTTCCAGCAGTAATCTGCTAACATTGCCTGACTCTATTTTCCTTGGTATCACTTTTCCATACAAGCAATGTCTTGGTGGAAACGCTCCCCATGTTTGTCACTGACAGACCCACAGTATTCAGGAAAAATGTCAATGTAAGGATGCAAAAAGTGCATTTGTGCATTTTCAATGACACGTTGCATCTCATCTATTTAGAACACGACAGCATGTTATTTGTAATTTTTTGTTTGTAATTAGCTTTATGTTTCCAAGAAAATTGTTTACCACCACCCTGAAAGCATTCCAAGCTTCTTTTCTAGCACCTATTAGTACGCTATTAAAGTGCATATTTTTGAGAAGCTTGGAAATCTGTGGATCTACAAATATCCCTATAACTTTCGCCTCACTAATATTTGGAAATGTCTCTCTAAAAAACTAAATTCTGGGCCATTTCGATCCATGGTTTTGACAAAGTTTTTCATAAGTCCTAATTTTATGCGCAGCGATGGTAGTATGATCGAACTGCGTTCTACTAATAGTTCAGAAATAACATTTTTTGATCCAGGTTCGAGGGATTTCCTTCATGGTCAGTCTCTCCTTTTGAAATGTGCTACTCGATTTCTGCTACCCCTCTCATAGAGAAAACAACAGTACTTCGTATACCCAGTGGCGTAGCTTCATATTCAGCGCCCTGGAGCAAGTCGAATCGGTGCGCCCCTTGTTTCTCGGAAGAGGCCTCGCAAAATTTATTTTAAACATTTAATTTAAAAACATATCTAATTATTTCGATTTAAAACCTTACTTAATTTTCAGATGCTTAAACCCCGGCTGAACAAGCCAAAGAAAAACTCGAAGAGACAAATATAGAGGCAGGAAAAAAATGGAAGAGACAGTATGTATGGTAACGGATAAAAAAAATGCGGCTGAAGAAAGCTGCAAAATTTTATGAGGTGCCAAAAATTATTTTGCGAACTCTCTCTTTGCAAGCAGACATTCGTCCGGAGCAATTTGTGAAAAAAACACTAGGTAGAAAGCTAATTCTTCCTGAGAATATTGAAAAAGAACTGCTGGAATATATATTGTTAATGGAGATTATATTTTTCTATTATTAAAGCATTTTTTCATAAAAATACATTGGAGTAAATAACTTTGTAATTAACTAACTTTTTTGTACTTTTCTATTTGCTTTTGAATACATTAAAGCATTTTTTAAAAAAACATACAATGGGGTTCCATATTACCACCGGCTTCCCAAAACCGACTTTCTGACTTTTTTACAGAAGCCTTCAAAAACCATACTTATAATTATACTAGCGAAAACTCCAATTAGGAACATTTAGTTCAATAGTTACCAGTACTTTTCGCACAAAAGATGTGGGCGTAATTATGATGCCTGGTTTACATTTTTCTATAATGAAAATGGGGTTCCATAATACCACCTTCTCCTATACTATAAATTATCATTTTTATATTATTATTAATATTAACTATTTTTATTATACGATAAATGTTCATTGTTAATGAAAAAGTATAAAAAATTTATGATAATAATTCAATTTTTGTGGGACCTTGACACTTGGGCCCAGGGCTTAAGCCCTATTAGTTTCTATGTAGATCCGCCCCTGGATATAGTAACCAGAGTTAAGACGGTATTATGACATGCTGCTTCTTAAATAAGCTTTGATTAATTTTAGTTTTGAAAAACTTCTTTGTCGTCGCCCGTAAAGTTAAAAAAATGAGGCTGCAATAATGTCGGGAACCTATTTGAGGCTGCGGTGTGAAATAAAAGTAGTTCAGCAACTTCGCTTATAGAAGTAATTTCTTTTACCTGAGTATAAAACAAACTTTCAATCGAAGCAGTTGAGGTCCAAAACTAGGCGAATATGCCGATTGTAACAATTTTGATTGTTTTAGAATACTTTTATCAGATGATGCGACAAGATATGCAGGCGAAAGACACTTAAAAAGTGTACATAATTGTCGAACGGATTCAAATCTAATAGTTAATTGATTAATTATTACATCCAAAAATTCTTTTAAAAATGTTTTTACAAGTTTTTATTTTGCCATTTATAACTAGACGCCCTCACAATTTGTGCGCCTGGAGAAGTTTGCTCCAACTGCTCCACGGTAGCTACGCCTCTGGCAAGAATAAGTTGTTTTCGTTAAAATAGAGAAATTAAAAATAAGGTTAATAAATTTAAAATGTTGATAAAAGCTCTAAGAATTAAATTTGGATATAAAAATTGTTTTCTAATATAAAAGAGATGGGGATAACGTGACAATATAAGATAACGTGCTGCTATGAGGTACCAGTTATTTGACATCGATTTAATTGTTTTAAATTCATATTTTTATTTCAGAATAAATCTTTATGGTAAACTGGAAAATTGTACATAAAATTGAATATTTGTAGTAGTGATTTAATACTTTGACGTAATGCGTGCTACGTTTATCGAGACGTCATATTTATCTAACAATTATTTCCAATTGTTCTTTTTTTCCATTATTGGACTGGAGTGCAATAATAGAATCTCTCCAGAAATTCCGACTTATCTACATTGTACTTCGACGCTACTTTGAATAGGAATATCTCGAGAATATAAGTATTACTTCTTTTCTTGGTCTGTGATTAAAATTGAATTTCAGCAAACGAAAGACAAAACGAAAAATCAACAGTCATTGGGCAAATTGGAAGCAATAATCCGTCAAGTGATTAATTTTAGAATTTTATTGTTGCAAAATGTATTAGCAGATGTTGATTTAAATCGAAAATCGGGACGTTGAAGGATTCGAAATGAATTTAGGTGTGTGATTAATTTATTTAAAATATCTCAATATTAATCACATGTTTTAAGTTTTAGAAAGTGAGGGACGAAATTAAAATCAGTCGATTGGTAATAAATTGCGGTTATGTGATTAATTTATTTTAAAAAATTCGATATTATATCATTGCTTAACTATTGACAGGCGAGGGTTGCAATCGAAAATCAACGGACGATAGAAAATGCAAAATTTGCTTAAGTAAATTCAAACGATTTTAAATTGAGAATTTTCATTAGCAGAAATGCATTCAGAGATCCAGTTATTTCTTTTAACATATCGTATGAAAAATAGAGTTTTATATACGTAGAAGTTACATTCCGGTATCCGTAAGTGGTGTTTCGTGTTTGAATATCAATAGGCCTTAGGGGATAAATAAAGGAGACTATCTCTTTAACTTTTCCATAAAGAATTTAACTCGTAAGTTATTTCTTAATAAATGCTGTAACCTAATCGATACAGAAACCAAAATTGTGTTGTGTTACATAAGCGTGATTTTCATGTTTTAAACAGAAAACTTGACGGTATTAAAAGTCAAATAAACAGGAAAATGAATATTATCACTTATAGAATTGTAACATTTAAATCAGACAACATTAATAACATAACATTCAGAATTATGATATAAGAAAATCTTTCAGAAATAATATTGAGCGATTTCCTCAAATCAGTTTGTTCTCTGGAATGAATAGAATAACGAATTAGCATTTGCATTTTATCTACCACACATTTATTTATTTCTGAAAATAATTAATTTTTTCACACAAGCAATTAAATTCGTTAATTTTGATATATATTTACATCATTCATCATTTAATTTCAGATATTTGACAAGAATATCATCTGGTTTGTACTGCTTCAAGATGGAATTTCTTTTGACATTTCTTTGTCGCAATACAAGAAGGAAGAATCGAGATAAGTAATTTCTAATATCTTCAGTATGATAATTCTTTTGCAAAATTTAACATATACTATATATATATATATATAAGCTTAGATTGTATACTATTTAACATTATAATATGACAAATCAGTATACTTCTTACATTCTTTTTTTAATAATATCTCTCAAGTTATTTTTTTCGGAAAGAACATTTACAGAATGGATTTATTCTCATACTATAACAAAAAACTTATGAAATAAACAGTTAATATAATCAACGCAATTTTCGAAAACGGAGAAAACTGAAATACGTCGATAATGCTAACATATAAGCTGCTCGTTTTACATATATGTTATGTTGTATTTAAAATACTCGGATCAGTATCAACCTTAAAAGATAAATTTATTAAACGAGACAACGATTCTATTACGAATTTGCAAATATTTTTTAATAATTTTTTGCTGTTATTCCATCATAACTTATAACAAAAGCAATTGGAAATTCATTACGTTGGCATAATAATAGAAAAATATTCATGCATAACGTCAAGCTTACTAAATTTTACATAAAAATTCTATTTGAATCTATTTTTGTACCATGTGTCTCCAATTCCGGGTTTTATAATTCTGCCTATTTGTTCTTCTGAATGTAGTGATTTCTAAATAAATCAACGATGATTAAGATTTCTGGGATTTTCGGTATTACAAACTTAATTTAAAAATCCTGATGAAAGTGATATTCTGAACTAAAAGGTTGATGAGAAGAAGGAATTTCGGTGAAATCCAGTGATCACAGGTTCTGTCATAGAATTCTGAAAATTAGTAGAACTGATAAAATTACTAATGAAAAAGTATGGAGAAGATCTCACGCCATTCCATGTCTTCTCAGGACTGACAAAGAGCATAAAATAGAATTTGCAGGATATGTTCTAACAGGCTCTTCTTGCAAAAACACTCTTAATACTGGAGAACTTTACTAAAAGAGATCTTAAATGCGATAGGACAAGGAGAAACTTGGTTTCAGGATTTCAGAGATTAGACTAGCATTCCTAGCTACCAAGTATCCAAAAGAAAAGCAAGTGATAGAAAAAGTTAACAATTTATGGTGGCAAACCTTCGTAACGGCACATCATGACTAGGAAATGAATCAGCAACTTGGTGATATCATATATTATAATAATTATGTAGTAGTCTATATATTTTATAATTATATATTTTAGTATACAATATCTATTTTTAAAATGCGCAAATATGTTATGAATTGTTTACATTTTTAAAGTAATCTTTTATTCGTTGCTAAATTTAATTTATAATGACAAATCTGTNTTTTTGTTAAAACTAAATATAATGAGCTTCGAAATCTTGATTGGGTGGTCTATTTTTCAAGGAAATTTCACTTTAGAAAATATTTACCGAATATTTCTGTATATAACTGGTGTGTGAATTGGCAGGATGATGTGCTGGATTTGGAGATAACAGAACAGGAAGTGGAAAAGGTTTTAGTTACTATGAAAAACTGTACTGCTCCGGGTATTGATGGTATACAGGTGGAACTATATAAGTACTTTCCAGGCTTGATTATACTGTATTTTTCGTAGATTTGTTTAATAATGTATATCAATTAAGAAATATCCCATTGGATTGGGGTATATGTAAGATTATTCCTATATTTAAGAAGGGGCTCAAAGATTAAAGACCTGATATTTATAGAGCAATTTCGTTACTACCGACAATTTCTAAAGTGTTTTGTAAAATTCTATGTATGCGATTGATAACTTGGTTGAATAAATACTTTCAGATTTCCAGGTTAGCTTTCGGTTGGTTTTTCAACATTGGATAATATTTTTGTTCTACATGCTTTAATTCAAAAATCAAGAAGAAAGAGGTAAACTTTATGCTTTTTTTGTTGACTTGACATCGGCATTCGACTCTTAGGATAGAGATCTATTGTGGAGACAGCTTTTGAAGATTGGTTTGAGTTATAAATTTGTAAATTGTTTGATTCAGTTATATACAGTACTAATACAGAAAGCAGTGTGTCAGGTAAAGAGGGTACCTCTGATCTTTTTTTCACATTTAAAGGAATGAAACAAGGTTGTGTATTGAGCCCAATATTTTTATATTTATATCTAAATTTACTTGTCAGAAAATTTAGTGACTCCGAATTAGTGGGCATTGATCTTCTGGGAACGGAGGTAAAAATCTTGACATACGCACACGATTTAGTTGTTATAGCAAACTCGCCTATAGGTCTACAGAGAATAATTGATATTTTGGGCTATGCATTACAGGAGTTAAAACTTTCTGTTAATAAATCTAAATAATGGTATTCCGAAATGGAGGAAAATATTCTAAATTGGTTTATACAAAACTCTAAAATAGAAGTTGTTGACGAGTACAAGTATTTGGGTGTATTTTCCAGTCCCAACGGCCACGTTTTTTAAAGCATTTAAAGTATATTCATAATAAAGTTAACATTGGAACAGATAAGCTTATTAAAGCATGTGTGTCTGGTGGATTGTTACGCTGGAAAGATAAATTAAAATTATTCGAGTCATTTATTCGCTTAGTAGTGCTATATGGGTCCGAGATTTGGGGCTTTGATTTTAGAAGGAAAACTGACAATTTGAAAATTAATTTTATTGAACGTTTACATTCTTTAAAAAGATGAATTCCATCGTACATTATATATTTGGAGTTCCAAAGAGTACCTGTTTATTTTAATTAAAAAAAAATAATAATTAATAAAATAAAAGTACGACTCTTACAAAAAAAATTTGTTTCAGTCATTTCTTTCGTAGTTCGCACCATCGGCAGTTCATAAAATCACAAACTCACGGAGACGACCTTCCTTTTTAGGCTACTGCCTCCGTAGTTAAAATGTAAAAAATGATAAAAGCGTCATCTGGTGTTCTTGCCACAATCACAAAATACATTTCAAGTAAAAAATAATAAGTTTTGCATGGCCAACGACTATTTTATATTAATAAAATAAAAGTACGACTCTTACAAAAAAATTTTGTTTCAGTCATTTCTTTCGTTGTTCGCACCATCAGCAGTTCATAAAATCACAAACTCACGGAGACGACCTTCCTTTTTAGGCTACTGCCTCCGTAGTTAAAATGTAAAAAATGATAAAAGCGTCATCTGGTGTTCTTGCCACAATCACAAAATACATTTCAAGTAAAAAATAATAAGTTTTGCATGGCCAACGACTATTTTATATTAATAAAATAAAAGTACGACTCTTACAAAAAAATTTTGTTTCAGTCATTTCTTTCGTTGTTCGCACCATCAGCAGTTCATAAAATCACAAACTCACGGAGACGACCTTCCTTTTTAGGCTACTGCCTCCGTAGTTAAAATGTAAAAAATGATAAAAGCGTCATCTGGTGTTCTTGCCACAATCACAAAATACATTTCAAGTAAAAAATAATAAGTTTTGCATGGCCAACGACTATTTTATATTAATAAAATAAAAGTACGACTCTTACAAAAAAATTTTGTTTCAGTCATTTCTTTCGTTGTTCGCACCATCAGCAGTTCATAAAATCACAAACTCACGGAGACGACCTTCCTTTTTAGGCTACTGCCTCCGTAGTTAAAATGTAAAAAATGATAAAAGCGTCATCTGGTGTTCTTGCCACAATCACAAAATACATTTCAAGTAAAAAATAATAAGTTTTGCATGGCCAACGACTATTTTATATTAATAAAATAAAAGTACGACTCTTACAAAAAAATTTTGTTTCAGTCATTTCTTTCGTTGTTCGCACCATCAGCAGTTCATAAAATCACAAACTCACGGAGACGACCTTCCTTTTTAGGCTACTGCCTCCGTAGTTAAAATGTAAAAAATGATAAAAGCGTCATCTGGTGTTCTTGCCACAATCACAAAATACATTTCAAGTAAAAAATAATAAGTTTTGCATGGCCAACGACTATTTTATATTAATAAAATAAAAGTACGACTCTTACAAAAAAATTTTGTTTCAGTCATTTCTTTCGTTGTTCGCACCATCAGCAGTTCATAAAATCACAAACTCACGGAGACGACCTTCCTTTTTAGGCTACTGCCTCCGTAGTTAAAATGTAAAAAATGATAAAAGCGTCATCTGGTGTTCTTGCCACAATCACAAAATACATTTCAAGTAAAAAATAATAAGTTTTGCATGGCCAACGACTATTTTATATTAATAAAATAAAAGTACGACTCTTACAAAAAAATTTTGTTTCAGTCATTTCTTTCGTTGTTCGCACCATCAGCAGTTCATAAAATCACAAACTCACGGAGACGACCTTCCTTTTTAGGCTACTGCCTCCGTAGTTAAAATGTAAAAAATGATAAAAGCGTCATCTGGTGTTCTTGCCACAATCACAAAATACATTTCAAGTAAAAAATAATAAGTTTTGCATGGCCAACGACTATTTTATATTAATAAAATAAAAGTACGACTCTTACAAAAAAATTTTGTTTCAGTCATTTCTTTCGTTGTTCGCACCATCAGCAGTTCATAAAATCACAAACTCACGGAGACGACCTTCCTTTTTAGGCTACTGCCTCCGTAGTTAAAATGTAAAAAATGATAAAAGCGTCATCTGGTGTTCTTGCCACAATCACAAAATACATTTCAAGTAAAAAATAATAAGTTTTGCATGGCCAACGACTATTTTATATTAATAAAATAAAAGTACGACTCTTACAAAAAAATTTTGTTTCAGTCATTTCTTTCGTTGTTCGCACCATCAGCAGTTCATAAAATCACAAACTCACGGAGACGACCTTCCTTTTTAGGCTACTGCCTCCGTAGTTAAAATGTAAAAAATGATAAAAGCGTCATCTGGTGTTCTTGCCACAATCACAAAATACATTTCAAGTAAAAAATAATAAGTTTTGCATGGCCAACGACTATTTTATATTAATAAAATAAAAGTACGACTCTTACAAAAAAATTTTGTTTCAGTCATTTCTTTCGTTGTTCGCACCATCAGCAGTTCATAAAATCACAAACTCACGGAGACGACCTTCCTTTTTAGGCTACTGCCTCCGTAGTTAAAATGTAAAAAATGATAAAAGCGTCATCTGGTGTTCTTGCCACAATCACAAAATACATTTCAAGTAAAAAATAATAAGTTTTGCATGGCCAACGACTATTTTATATTAATAAAATAAAAGTACGACTCTTACAAAAAAATTTTGTTTCAGTCATTTCTTTCGTTGTTCGCACCATCAGCAGTTCATAAAATCACAAACTCACGGAGACGACCTTCCTTTTTAGGCTACTGCCTCCGTAGTTAAAATGTAAAAAATGATAAAAGCGTCATCTGGTGTTCTTGCCACAATCACAAAATACATTTCAAGTAAAAAATAATAAGTTTTGCATGGCCAACGACTATTTTATATTAATAAAATAAAAGTACGACTCTTACAAAAAAATTTTGTTTCAGTCATTTCTTTCGTTGTTCGCACCATCAGCAGTTCATAAAATCACAAACTCACGGAGACGACCTTCCTTTTTAGGCTACTGCCTCCGTAGTTAAAATGTAAAAAATGATAAAAGCGTCATCTGGTGTTCTTGCCACAATCACAAAATACATTTCAAGTAAAAAATAATAAGTTTTGCATGGCCAACGACTATTTTATATTAATAAAATAAAAGTACGACTCTTACAAAAAAATTTTGTTTCAGTCATTTCTTTCGTTGTTCGCACCATCAGCAGTTCATAAAATCACAAACTCACGGAGACGACCTTCCTTTTTAGGCTACTGCCTCCGTAGTTAAAATGTAAAAAATGATAAAAGCGTCATCTGGTGTTCTTGCCACAATCACAAAATACATTTCAAGTAAAAAATAATAAGTTTTGCATGGCCAACGACTATTTTATATTAATAAAATAAAAGTACGACTCTTACAAAAAAATTTTGTTTCAGTCATTTCTTTCGTTGTTCGCACCATCAGCAGTTCATAAAATCACAAACTCACGGAGACGACCTTCCTTTTTAGGCTACTGCCTCCGTAGTTAAAATGTAAAAAATGATAAAAGCGTCATCTGGTGTTCTTGCCACAATCACAAAATACATTTCAAGTAAAAAATAATAAGTTTTGCATGGCCAACGACTATTTTATATTAATAAAATAAAAGTACGACTCTTACAAAAAAATTTTGTTTCAGTCATTTCTTTCGTTGTTCGCACCATCAGCAGTTCATAAAATCACAAACTCACGGAGACGACCTTCCTTTTTAGGCTACTGCCTCCGTAGTTAAAATGTAAAAAATGATAAAAGCGTCATCTGGTGTTCTTGCCACAATCACAAAATACATTTCAAGTAAAAAATAATAAGTTTTGCATGGCCAACGACTATTTTATATTAATAAAATAAAAGTACGACTCTTACAAAAAAATTTTGTTTCAGTCATTTCTTTCGTTGTTCGCACCATCAGCAGTTCATAAAATCACAAACTCACGGAGACGACCTTCCTTTTTAGGCTACTGCCTCCGTAGTTAAAATGTAAAAAATGATAAAAGCGTCATCTGGTGTTCTTGCCACAATCACAAAATACATTTCAAGTAAAAAATAATAAGTTTTGCATGGCCAACGACTATTTTATATTAATAAAATAAAAGTACGACTCTTACAAAAAAATTTTGTTTCAGTCATTTCTTTCGTTGTTCGCACCATCAGCAGTTCATAAAATCACAAACTCACGGAGACGACCTTCCTTTTTAGGCTACTGCCTCCGTAGTTAAAATGTAAAAAATGATAAAAGCGTCATCTGGTGTTCTTGCCACAATCACAAAATACATTTCAAGTAAAAAATAATAAGTTTTGCATGGCCAACGACTATTTTATATTAATAAAATAAAAGTACGACTCTTACAAAAAAATTTTGTTTCAGTCATTTCTTTCGTTGTTCGCACCATCAGCAGTTCATAAAATCACAAACTCACGGAGACGACCTTCCTTTTTAGGCTACTGCCTCCGTAGTTAAAATGTAAAAAATGATAAAAGCGTCATCTGGTGTTCTTGCCACAATCACAAAATACATTTCAAGTAAAAAATAATAAGTTTTGCATGGCCAACGACTATTTTATATTAATAAAATAAAAGTACGACTCTTACAAAAAAATTTTGTTTCAGTCATTTCTTTCGTTGTTCGCACCATCAGCAGTTCATAAAATCACAAACTCACGGAGACGACCTTCCTTTTTAGGCTACTGCCTCCGTAGTTAAAATGTAAAAAATGATAAAAGCGTCATCTGGTGTTCTTGCCACAATCACAAAATACATTTCAAGTAAAAAATAATAAGTTTTGCATGGCCAACGACTATTTTATATTAATAAAATAAAAGTACGACTCTTACAAAAAAATTTTGTTTCAGTCATTTCTTTCGTTGTTCGCACCATCAGCAGTTCATAAAATCACAAACTCACGGAGACGACCTTCCTTTTTAGGCTACTGCCTCCGTAGTTAAAATGTAAAAAATGATAAAAGCGTCATCTGGTGTTCTTGCCACAATCACAAAATACATTTCAAGTAAAAAATAATAAGTTTTGCATGGCCAACGACTATTTTATATTAATAAAATAAAAGTACGACTCTTACAAAAAAATTTTGTTTCAGTCATTTCTTTCGTTGTTCGCACCATCAGCAGTTCATAAAATCACAAACTCACGGAGACGACCTTCCTTTTTAGGCTACTGCCTCCGTAGTTAAAATGTAAAAAATGATAAAAGCGTCATCTGGTGTTCTTGCCACAATCACAAAATACATTTCAAGTAAAAAATAATAAGTTTTGCATGGCCAACGACTATTTTATATTAATAAAATAAAAGTACGACTCTTACAAAAAAATTTTGTTTCAGTCATTTCTTTCGTTGTTCGCACCATCAGCAGTTCATAAAATCACAAACTCACGGAGACGACCTTCCTTTTTAGGCTACTGCCTCCGTAGTTAAAATGTAAAAAATGATAAAAGCGTCATCTGGTGTTCTTGCCACAATCACAAAATACATTTCAAGTAAAAAATAATAAGTTTTGCATGGCCAACGACTATTTTATATTAATAAAATAAAAGTACGACTCTTACAAAAAAATTTTGTTTCAGTCATTTCTTTCGTTGTTCGCACCATCAGCAGTTCATAAAATCACAAACTCACGGAGACGACCTTCCTTTTTAGGCTACTGCCTCCGTAGTTAAAATGTAAAAAATGATAAAAGCGTCATCTGGTGTTCTTGCCACAATCACAAAATACATTTCAAGTAAAAAATAATAAGTTTTGCATGGCCAACGACTATTTTATATTAATAAAATAAAAGTACGACTCTTACAAAAAAATTTTGTTTCAGTCATTTCTTTCGTTGTTCGCACCATCAGCAGTTCATAAAATCACAAACTCACGGAGACGACCTTCCTTTTTAGGCTACTGCCTCCGTAGTTAAAATGTAAAAAATGATAAAAGCGTCATCTGGTGTTCTTGCCACAATCACAAAATACATTTCAAGTAAAAAATAATAAGTTTTGCATGGCCAACGACTATTTTATATTAATAAAATAAAAGTACGACTCTTACAAAAAAATTTTGTTTCAGTCATTTCTTTCGTTGTTCGCACCATCAGCAGTTCATAAAATCACAAACTCACGGAGACGACCTTCCTTTTTAGGCTACTGCCTCCGTAGTTAAAATGTAAAAAATGATAAAAGCGTCATCTGGTGTTCTTGCCACAATCACAAAATACATTTCAAGTAAAAAATAATAAGTTTTGCATGGCCAACGACTATTTTATATTAATAAAATAAAAGTACGACTCTTACAAAAAAATTTTGTTTCAGTCATTTCTTTCGTTGTTCGCACCATCAGCAGTTCATAAAATCACAAACTCACGGAGACGACCTTCCTTTTTAGGCTACTGCCTCCGTAGTTAAAATGTAAAAAATGATAAAAGCGTCATCTGGTGTTCTTGCCACAATCACAAAATACATTTCAAGTAAAAAATAATAAGTTTTGCATGGCCAACGACTATTTTATATTAATAAAATAAAAGTACGACTCTTACAAAAAAATTTTGTTTCAGTCATTTCTTTCGTTGTTCGCACCATCAGCAGTTCATAAAATCACAAACTCACGGAGACGACCTTCCTTTTTAGGCTACTGCCTCCGTAGTTAAAATGTAAAAAATGATAAAAGCGTCATCTGGTGTTCTTGCCACAATCACAAAATACATTTCAAGTAAAAAATAATAAGTTTTGCATGGCCAACGACTATTTTATATTAATAAAATAAAAGTACGACTCTTACAAAAAAATTTTGTTTCAGTCATTTCTTTCGTTGTTCGCACCATCAGCAGTTCATAAAATCACAAACTCACGGAGACGACCTTCCTTTTTAGGCTACTGCCTCCGTAGTTAAAATGTAAAAAATGATAAAAGCGTCATCTGGTGTTCTTGCCACAATCACAAAATACATTTCAAGTAAAAAATAATAAGTTTTGCATGGCCAACGACTATTTTATATTAATAAAATAAAAGTACGACTCTTACAAAAAAATTTTGTTTCAGTCATTTCTTTCGTTGTTCGCACCATCAGCAGTTCATAAAATCACAAACTCACGGAGACGACCTTCCTTTTTAGGCTACTGCCTCCGTAGTTAAAATGTAAAAAATGATAAAAGCGTCATCTGGTGTTCTTGCCACAATCACAAAATACATTTCAAGTAAAAAATAATAAGTTTTGCATGGCCAACGACTATTTTATATTAATAAAATAAAAGTACGACTCTTACAAAAAAATTTTGTTTCAGTCATTTCTTTCGTTGTTCGCACCATCAGCAGTTCATAAAATCACAAACTCACGGAGACGACCTTCCTTTTTAGGCTACTGCCTCCGTAGTTAAAATGTAAAAAATGATAAAAGCGTCATCTGGTGTTCTTGCCACAATCACAAAATACATTTCAAGTAAAAAATAATAAGTTTTGCATGGCCAACGACTATTTTATATTAATAAAATAAAAGTACGACTCTTACAAAAAAATTTTGTTTCAGTCATTTCTTTCGTTGTTCGCACCATCAGCAGTTCATAAAATCACAAACTCACGGAGACGACCTTCCTTTTTAGGCTACTGCCTCCGTAGTTAAAATGTAAAAAATGATAAAAGCGTCATCTGGTGTTCTTGCCACAATCACAAAATACATTTCAAGTAAAAAATAATAAGTTTTGCATGGCCAACGACTATTTTATATTAATAAAATAAAAGTACGACTCTTACAAAAAAATTTTGTTTCAGTCATTTCTTTCGTTGTTCGCACCATCAGCAGTTCATAAAATCACAAACTCACGGAGACGACCTTCCTTTTTAGGCTACTGCCTCCGTAGTTAAAATGTAAAAAATGATAAAAGCGTCATCTGGTGTTCTTGCCACAATCACAAAATACATTTCAAGTAAAAAATAATAAGTTTTGCATGGCCAACGACTATTTTATATTAATAAAATAAAAGTACGACTCTTACAAAAAAATTTTGTTTCAGTCATTTCTTTCGTTGTTCGCACCATCAGCAGTTCATAAAATCACAAACTCACGGAGACGACCTTCCTTTTTAGGCTACTGCCTCCGTAGTTAAAATGTAAAAAATGATAAAAGCGTCATCTGGTGTTCTTGCCACAATCACAAAATACATTTCAAGTAAAAAATAATAAGTTTTGCATGGCCAACGACTATTTTATATTAATAAAATAAAAGTACGACTCTTACAAAAAAATTTTGTTTCAGTCATTTCTTTCGTTGTTCGCACCATCAGCAGTTCATAAAATCACAAACTCACGGAGACGACCTTCCTTTTTAGGCTACTGCCTCCGTAGTTAAAATGTAAAAAATGATAAAAGCGTCATCTGGTGTTCTTGCCACAATCACAAAATACATTTCAAGTAAAAAATAATAAGTTTTGCATGGCCAACGACTATTTTATATTAATAAAATAAAAGTACGACTCTTACAAAAAAATTTTGTTTCAGTCATTTCTTTCGTTGTTCGCACCATCAGCAGTTCATAAAATCACAAACTCACGGAGACGACCTTCCTTTTTAGGCTACTGCCTCCGTAGTTAAAATGTAAAAAATGATAAAAGCGTCATCTGGTGTTCTTGCCACAATCACAAAATACATTTCAAGTAAAAAATAATAAGTTTTGCATGGCCAACGACTNGCAACGAATATCCAGTTTTATTCTCTGATTGTTATTCTGTCAAGCAATCAGGGTCAGTTTCTGGAAACCAAAAAACTACCACAAAATGGGTGTCGCCTTGACGTGGCTTTGTGGCTTAATGCGTGAAAATTTTATCGAATTTTTACAGATAATATTTTCCGCAGACTAAGTACACCCGACAGAAATTTCAAAAGTATATTAAAATAATTTTTGTCAAGTAATGTTTTGTCACTTTCTTAAAAATTACACAGAAACACAATGCATTAGATTATCGAATATATCTTAACGATCTGCTGAGGAGAAATGCCCGGGGAGGAGTTCCTACGGGAACGTGGCTCCTATTTAGGTGTAAGACACGTGAAGAAACACGCAAAACTCTTCGTGGCTCGTCCATTAATGAGGAGCGAATCTGCAACCAGTATTCAGAGACTTCATTCACTCGGCCACTGACAATTCTAATTTGTTATGTTTACATAATTGTAATTCTATTATTTATAAATGAAAATCCTCCGGTTTCTTCAATTGAAATAATTTTGTGACATCCTATGAGAAGTTCTTGCACACCAATATTCCGCGGTCAACAGTTGAGAACCACTGCTTTAATCTAAGAAAATTAAGAATGAGTACGAACCAATTTTTAGTGTAACCCACAAAATATATTACTAATGGAAATCACTATTCTATAAATTTAAAATTTTTGGAAGTTTCAAGAAATCGGTCCATCAATAATTGTAAATTACAATTTCTCCTATTTTTACATCGAAGAGGTTTTTATCCATTAGATTAAATTGAATAGGTTTTTATTACATTAAATGAAAGAATATAAACGATAATAAATTATCATTAATGACTAGGCACCGGCATAGACAATAGGAACGGATAAGCATAACCTGTTTAGTCTTTAATGTCTTAAACTAAGATATAAAAGACGTCAGATTATTACGATAACTAAACTTGAAGTCCCGTTTCAGTAACATTTAAATGGAAATGCCTTTCAAAAATTCTTTGGATAATAGGGGTAATCGTCTTTTGTTACGACTAACTTGGGAAATAACCATCAAGTTTTTAGTAATATTAATATGATTAATTGTTTTTTATTATGAGTTAATCGAAGGTTATTGATAGAGAAATTACATAAAATTGAAATGTATCTTCATGATTTTCCTTAAGATCATTAGGATATTTAAAACATATATCCTTAAATGATTGCTATTATATTTTTAAAATAGTAATAACACAATACAACAGTGGCGTGCCCGTCCATAGAAGCTGTGGAAGCGCGCTTCCCTCGTATTTTCTAAAATATAAATACATATTGTGCGATTATTTTCATATTTTAACGCTCTTTAAATTGCTTAAAATTGACATTTTATTGTAACTGCATTATGTATCTTATTACAAATTTCTATACTACATGTGAAAAAATGATAAAATTTCTATTTTATATTTGAATATAAATTCGTATATGCACATTTCCATTGGAGGCGCTGTATTGTCGAATACGGGATAGCTTCCACGGCCAAAATATTTTAATCGTGTAAAGCAGCCAAATTACAGGCATTCGCGCATGCGCTTTACAGCTTGTGGATGCTATACACCAAAATATCGTATAACGCTTCCAATGATTCTATCCAGGGCCAGCACAGCTTCTCTATCACCAAATGTTATCGCACGTTACTGGTACCAGAGTGGTTTCCGGTGCCTTCTCTGGATACACGATGTTACGCGAGGGAGAAATGCCTTCTGCGAGGTCTTTTAAAGCCATGTCACACCATGAGATTTCCAGCCGCGCAGGCAACTGCAACCGCGACGGCTGTTCTCGTTAACTAGTAAACTTCATTCGAAAACCGCGAATTTGAAATAGAAACAAAAAGTTTGTTTTACTCGCGCCGATTGTAAACGCGCATCCAATCAGCAAACGCCTTTGTGCCACGTCATACGGTGACAACATTGAAAATAGTTCATCATCATGGCGGAAAGTAAGAGGATTGATACTTTTATCGAATCGAAATTAATCGAACTTATTCAGGCTCACAAATGCCTGTGGGATTTTAATTCTTCCTTTTATCGAAGATTTTATCTTTTCGTGTATTCTCGCCAACTCTATCAAAATGATCGCCGTTTTTCTTTTATTCATTGCAGAAAAGGAACTGCTTGCCATTTTAATAAGAAAATTAGCTGAAATTCCATAATTACTCTGAAGTAGAACGTAAACCGTAGGTAAACTCACGAAAGTAGTAAAAACAAGCTACTGTAATTTTATTGGTTTATTATAGTCACATGTTTCCGAATTGCAATGTCAGCGAACAATGTGTGACCACGAGAAGACGCGCTTGTTGCAGTTGCGGTCGCCTGCGCGGCTGAAAATCGGTAACTGGCTCCTATTCAGGTGTTACAGACGTGAGAAAACCCGGAAAACTCGACGTGGCCAGCTCGATCCGGGCGAGGCGCGAACCCACGACCAGTGTTCAGGAACGTAATCGCTCGGGTACTGGTGGGCAATTCGATACTAACACAGTTAATTACGATAGGTAATTATTTTAGCGTCCTAACGCGTAAATTGCCACTATATCACGATGATTCCGTGTAAACCAGTTAAAAAAAAAAAAGAAACGTTTACATTGGCATGGATTATTATAGATCATACACAAACATTTGTATTACATAATATATATATACACATTATGTAATACAAATGTTTGTGTATGATCTATAATAATCCATGNAGGTCTACAAATAAAAACTTTTTGTTTCCTTCGGAAACAAAACAAGCTGTTTCTTAATGATTTCGACTTGCTGAATTCAAAAATAGTTATAAAAAAAAAAAAAAAAAAACAGAATTTGCTCAAGTTTACAAGGTGTATCAACGTTTAATAAATTGCATAATATCTAAATACATACACATAATGTAATTTTCATTTGTTCGCACCATCAGCAGTTCATAAAATCACAAACTCACGGAGACGACCTTCCTTTTTAGGCTACTGCCTCCGTAGTTAAAATGTAAAAAATGATAAAAGCGTCATCTGGTGTTCTTGTCACAATCACAAAATACATTTCAAGTAAAAAATAATAAGTTTTGCATGGCCAACGACTATTTTATATTAATAAAATAAAAGTACGACTCTTACAAAAAAAGTTTCAGTCATTTCTTTCAAAAATTTTAATTTCAAAATTTCAAAATTTCAAAAATAATAATTTAAGATGGTTACGTAAACAGTCCGACAGTAAACTCACAGAGTCCGCTAAATTATATTTAATTTCTCAAAGAGTAGTGTGGAGAGATCGTATTGTGTCCTTGTTGCAAAATTTTGGCTATCGAGATTATCCTATAATGTTGAATGAAACGGATGTCTCTGATATTTTAATGAGATTAGCAAATACAGTAATCATTTATATTAGTTTAAAGATACAGTTACTAATTATAAATAAAATAAGTTGTATTTACATATTTTTAATGAATGGAGCTCGGTAACTTATTTAAAGGTAGAGACCATTTTGTATTATACAATGTTATACGTGCGATGCAATATATTTAAAAGAATGATAGCTACGTGTTTAGATTATTGTGAATTCGGTTCCACTCGTATTAGTTTTGATTTAGTAACTGAATGTAAGGCTCTGATCTTATCTTCTGATATTAGCAGAGTCGATAGGTATATTGGCCCTTGCGCTGCCAATAGCTCCAATGGTATGATACTGAATACTGGCATAATGAATATTTCTGTCATATCCAGTGATTCGAGTGCTTCGATGGTGGAGCATAGAGAGATTGAACTGTAAATATTTGAAAATTTTTTTAATATATGAAATTTTCTCGTTTTTAACTCAGCTATTTATTTTGTCTTTTTTAAAGGACCGCTTATAAATACTATTTAATTCGGTTTTGAACATTATTTATTCGTAAATGTCGATAATATTTATATTTCTATTAACTGTCACTTTCACGATTTTAGATTTTAAATTGATTAACCTGTCTATTTTTTGCTTACAATAATGTGTTCATTTTTAAATATTTTGGGAGTTTTCGTTAAGGACAAGAAAACGTAGTCAAAAATTTCATAGTTAAGCCTGTATATACATTATTAATATGGGATATCTTCGGGATTCCCGATAACTCTGAATCGGCAAAAAAGGGAATGTTGAAAATTATATACATTTAATTATGGAAATGTATAAAAATGTTAAGCCATGTGTTAAGGTAGGATAGATTTAAAGTGTTACAAAACAGGAGATTTAGAATTTAGGGTGGCTTTGGAGTTTATCAAGGTTAAGCCAATAACTTTTTTTATTATTTATTAATATTAGGTAAATTATTGTAGTTTGCAAGAGAAAGGAGCTGAGATATATGTTATTTACAATTTATATTGTGTTTATTAATGAGATAGAGAGAGATTAAAGTTGAAACAAAAAGTTAGGAACAGATTAAAGTTAATAAATTACACAGGTCTACAAATAAAAACTTTTTGTTTCCTTCGGAAACAAAACAAGCTGTTTCTTAATGATTTCGACTTGCTGAATTCAAAAATAGTTATAAAAAAAAACCAGAATTGCTCAAGTTTACAAGGTGTATCAACGTTTAATAAATTGCATAATATCTAAATACATACACATAATGTAATTTTCATTCGAGTTGAAACACAGAAAACATCAGAACACTTTTTGATACATAAAAACTAAATAAATAGTGAAAGCATAAAATACCCAGGACATCACTCGCATGTATGACAGTTATTTACAGACTTCTTGTATGAATCTGTAAGTGTTTCACATATAATGTTCCAGCAGTAATCTGCTAACATTGCCTGACTCTATTTTCCTTGGTATCACTTTTCCATACAAGCAATGTCTTGGTGGAAACGCTCCCCATGTTTGTCACTGACAGACCCACAGTATTCAGGAAAAATGTCAATGTAAGGATGCAAAAAGTGCATTTGTGCATTTTCAATGACACGTTGCATCTCATCTATTTAGAACACGACAGCATGTTATTTGTAATTTTTTGTTTGTAATTAGCTTTATGTTTCCAAGAAAATTGTTTACCACCACCCTGAAAGCATTCCAAGCTTCTTTTCTAGCACCTATTAGTACGCTATTAAAGTGCATATTTTTGAGAAGCTTGGAAATCTGTGGATCTACAAATATCCCTATAACTTTCGCCTCACTAATATTTGGAAATGTCTCTCTAAAAAACTAAATTCTGGGCCATTTCGATCCATGGTTTTGACAAAGTTTTTCATAAGTCCTAATTTTATGCGCAGCGATGGTAGTATGATCGAACTGCGTTCTACTAATAGTTCAGAAATAACATTTTTTGATCCAGGTTCGAGGGATTTCCTTCATGGTCAGTCTCTCCTTTTGAAATGTGCTACTCGATTTCTGCTACCCCTCTCATAGAGAAAACAACAGTACTTCGTATACCCAGTGGCGTAGCTTCATATTCAGCGCCCTGGAGCAAGTCGAATCGGTGCGCCCCTTGTTTCTCGGAAGAGGCCTCGCAAAATTTATTTTAAACATTTAATTTAAAAACATATCTAATTATTTCGATTTAAAACCTTACTTAANACCTTTAAATATGAAATGCATTTTTCCTATAAGGAAAAATCCAGAAATAATAATAAAAATACTCTACTTTAATAATTGAATAAATTGAAATTTGCATCATAACAATTGAAACTTTTCATGATAGAAAGGCTTTTAATTAATGTAACTTTTATAGTAATGATTATAAATTGTAGAATTTTGAATCTGCATTCAATAACATATGTATTTAAAAAGCACAGTTACATTTAAATTTAATTTGAATTATTGAAGATGAAAATATAGAATTTTGAATTAAATATCCAGAATTTGTTTGAAAGGAAAATTTGATTACCGTTATTGAGTTATATATCACAGGTAATAATTATATGTATGTTTATTTTTCTTTCGTGTTTATTGAGTTTATTTATTTGTTGAGTAAAATTAAAAATGTGGCCAATATTATTTACATTAAAATATATAAATGNATTTAAAACCTTACTTAATTTTCAGATGCTTAAACCCCGGCTGAACAAGCCAAAGAAAAACTCGAAGAGACAAATATAGAGGCAGGAAAAAAATGGAAGAGACAGTATGTATGGTAACGGATAAAAAAAATGCGGCTGAAGAAAGCTGCAAAATTTTATGAGGTGCCAAAAATTATTTTGCGAACTCTCTCTTTGCAAGCAGACATTCGTCCGGAGCAATTTGTGAAAAAAACACTAGGTAGAAAGCTAATTCTTCCTGAGAATATTGAAAAAGAACTGCTGGAATATATATTGTTAATGGAGATTATATTTTTCTATTATTAAAGCATTTTTTCATAAAAATACATTGGAGTAAATAANTTTTCTTTCGTGTTTATTGAGTTTATTTATTTGTTGAGTAAAATTAAAAATGTGGCCAATATTATTTACATTAAAATATATAAATGTATTAGTATGTTTAAGCTACAAAATGACTTCATTTTTTTGTTGTTTACAAGGTTGGCTACAGTCAGTAATAATTTTCACTTAATGATGGAAAATGAAGACATTTTGTAGCTTCAATGTATTTATAATGTAAATACTGGGGCTAACTTTTTAATTTTTACTCAATTGTATTGCGAATTACAGTATTGGCATAATCAACAGACGATGTTTTTATCCACTTTACATTTTTTGCAGAAGCGTAGCCTCAAATAAAACTTCTCCTTAAATGAAATTGGATTGTTTTGAACTGTTGCTGCTGTTGTAAGTGATAGAAAATGAAGACATTTTGTTACTTTAACATATCAATATTTATATATATTATTTTCTTCCACATACTGTATAAAAATCTATCACACTCAAACAATTACAAAAATACTAAAATATTAAGTAAGTCCTTGAACATGTTAATCAAGAAAAAACATTTTTTGAGATATTTTGCATTATAAATAATTTTAACAAAGAACAGATGTGGTGTGTTATCTTTCATACTTTTGGAATTCTAAATAGCTATAATGCATATTTTAAAAATTTGAACTATTTCTGAAGAATGGAATGAAAAATGCTTTAATTAAATTTTCAATTATAATAAAAAAATCTGTTTTAATAAATAATTTGGCTAAGTTATAAATTGAAGTGTAGTCTGTATGTGAATTAATATATTTATTATCTATGAAACATACATGATAGATGAGTAACTTCAAAGCATTAAATCATAATTATAGGATTTTTGTTTTAAATTTTTATTAGGAAAAAACTATATAATTAATAATATTA
>NW_019386694.1:182532-187309 GCF_000671375.1 Centruroides sculpturatus | reverse complement strand
AACAGTTCATAAAAACAGTAATTATTTAAATAAGTAAAAAAATTAATGAGTACTTTCAGTTTTTCTGTTCAAAGTGTCTTCAGGTTAGATTAAATATAAAAATTCAAATGCAATTTTTACCAATTGCAAGTTTTTACTAACATACTTTTCTTTGCTGGTCTCGTAAAATTTATCTTAATATCTTAAGAAAAAATAACAATTAATTTAGCAATACAGGTTTTAATGTAAAATATAGTACAGGTATCCCTTGTACAACATTGCACTTCTATAACATGGTTTCGCTCTAACATGGTTTGAGGATTTGGGAAATTCTCAATACAAATTTTTACAACTTTTAAGCAAACTTCATTATTTGATTTTTTTTATTCAAGTAAACATGCATGTTATTGTAAATTTGTCCATGGATTTTAGAATATTGAAATTTTCAATTGGTTTTGTGCCTTTCATCAGGTTTAATGAAAACTGATAGTGCAATTTTTCTTCTTCCTTGACTTTCATAGAAATCAGATGTCATTGTCTTAGCTTTCAGACTTTAGCTTTTATGACTGTCACTGTGTTTTGTTTTTATAGATTAATCTTAATTTAATTTAATTTTACAGATTAATCTTTGTATTTAGTAAAGTTTATTTAAACATTTTTAGGTAAGTTTTATTAATNTTTTACAAGTTTTTATTTTGCCATTTATAACTAGACGCCCTCACAATTTGTGCGCCTGGAGAAGTTTGCTCCAACTGCTCCACGGTAGCTACGCCTCTGGCAAGAATAAGTTGTTTTCGTTAAAATAGAGAAATTAAAAATAAGGTTAATAAATTTAAAATGTTGATAAAAGCTCTAAGAATTAAATTTGGATATAAAAATTGTTTTCTAATATAAAAGAGATGGGGATAACGTGACAATATAAGATAACGTGCTGCTATGAGGTACCAGTTATTTGACATCGATTTAATTGTTTTAAATTCATATTTTTATTTCAGAATAAATCTTTATGGTAAACTGGAAAATTGTACATAAAATTGAATATTTGTAGTAGTGATTTAATACTTTGACGTAATGCGTGCTACGTTTATCGAGACGTCATATTTATCTAACAATTATTTCCNCAAACGCCGAGCTAACGCGCGTTAGCTCGGCGTTTTACGAGCGTTTAACGCGCGTTGAAAAACGCCTAGTGTGTACAGGGCCTTAAAATGTTGATAAAAGCTCTAAGAATTAAATTTGGATATAAAAATTGTTTTCTAATATAAAAGAGATGGGGGATAACATGACTTTTTCAATATAAGATAACGTGCTGCTATGAGGTGCCAGTTATTTGACATCTATTTAATTGTTTTAAATTCATATTTTTATTTCAGAATAAATCTTTATGGTGAACTGGAAAATTGTACATAAAATTGAATATTTGTAGTAGTGATTTAATACTTTGACGTAATGCGTGCTACGTTTATCGAGACGTCATATTTACCTAACAATTATTTCCAATTGTTCTTTTTTTCCATTATTGGACTGGCGTGCAATAATAGAATCTCTCCAGAAATTCCGACTTATCTACATTGTACTTCGACGCTACTTTGAATAGGAATATCTCGAGAAGTTAAGTATTACTACTTCTTTTCTTGGTCTGTCATTAAAATTGAATTTCAGCAAACGAAAGACAAAATGAAAAATCAAGTCATTGGACAAATTGGAAGCAATAATCCGTCAAATGATTAATTTTAGAATTTTATTGTTGCAAAATGTATTAGCAGATGTTGATTTAAATCGAAAATCGGGACGTTGAAGGATTNGATGTCATTGTCTTAGCTTTCAGACTTTAGCTTTTATGACTGTCACTGTGTTTTGTTTTTATAGATTAATCTTAATTTAATTTAATTTTACAGATTAATCTTTGTATTTAGTAAAGTTTATTTAAACATTTTTAGGTAAGTTTTATTAATTTTTTTTAACCATAGGTAAATAATCATTCATAAAAATGACAAATGAAATATAGCTGTATCTTGATACTCAAACAGTTCAGGGTCGTGTTCAGTAATGCAGAACATCTAAGTTAGAATTCTGAGTGCTTAGTGGGTGAAGCTAAGAATGTTCTGAATATCATTGAATGATTATTCTTAGACAACTAGGCAAAATGGTGGTCAAAGTTAAAATTATGATCGCAACAATTGTTGCAAATGAACTGGTCAAAAAGAATGAAGTAAATTATTCAAATGGAAGCTGTGTCAGATTATGATGAAATAAATAAAGCAATTATTAATTGTAATCAATGAAATGGATCACTATCCTCCATTAAAATGTATTTGGAATCTGTTATACTGACTTATGATAATATTACATTTCAAAGTCATTTTAGAATGAGCTAGTGATTTAGAATGTGAGAATAACTTTGTAATTCTTTGTAATAACTAATTCTTTGTAACTTTGTAATAACTTTGTAAATACGTTTAGTCCAACATAAGCAGCCATCTTGCAAATCGTACGGCAAGACACAAACAATGACATCACTAGTAGAAGTTAGCATAGATAAAAGAAGCTGACTGAACTAGCTAGAATTCTAGAGGTGGGAGGAGTCAAGCAGTAGTTAGAAACAAGTTCAACATTGCAGCATAACTAGATATAGCAACAATTCTGCGTTACTGAACACAGGCCAGTATTCAAACAAATTCTGGAAAAAAAATCACTTAATCCTCAATTGAACAAACAATACCTGCTAGAACAAATTTTCAATTAATAAATATTTTTACTTTGTCATGCATAAAAATTTTTATGATAAAAATGAAGACATTGCTGATATTTCTGATCATAATCAACAAAAAAGCTCATAAGATGATGATACTTTGTAAAAAGACATCTTTGTTTAACTAAAATTAACTAATATTAATGCATAAAATAGTACTTTTATTGATAGTTTTGTATTTGTAAGAGTTTGTTTTTCTCTCCCNTGACAGGCGAGGGTTGCAATCGAAAATCAACGGACGATAGAAAATGCAAAATTTGCTTAAGTAAATTCAAACGATTTTAAATTGAGAATTTTCATTAGCAGAAATACATTCAGAGATCCAGTTATTTCTTTTAACATATCGTATGAAAAATAGAGTTTTACGTACGTAGAAGTTACATTCCGGTACCCGTAAGTGGTGTTTCGTGTTTGAATATCAATAGTTTGTTTTTCAATTAATAATTTTTATCAATCAATACTTTATTTTTTCCATAAAGAATTTAACTCGTTAGTTATTTCTTAATAAATGTTGTAGCCTAATCGATACAGAAACCAAAATTATGTTGTGTTACATAAGCGAAATTTCCATGTTTTAAACAGAAAACTTGACGGTATTAAAAGTCAAATGAACAGGAAAACGAATATTATCACTTATAGAATTGTAACATTTAAATCAGACAACATTAATAACATAACATTCAGAATTATGATATAAGAAAATCTTTCAGAAATAATATTGAGCGATTTCCTCAAATCAGTTTGTTCTCTGGAATGAATAGAATAACGAATTAGCATTTGCATTTTATCTACCACACATTTATTTATTTCTGAAAATAATTAATTTTTTCACACAAGCAATTAAATTCGTTAATTTTGATATATATTTACATCATTCATCATTTAATTTCAGATATTTGACAAGAATATCATCTGGTTTGTACTGCTTCAAGATGGAATTTCTTTTGACATTTCTTTGTCGCAATACAAGAAGGAAGAATCGAGATAAGTAATTTCTAATATCTTCAGTATGATAATTCTTTTGCAAAATTTAACATATACAGTATATATATATATATAAGCTTAGATTGTATACTATTTAACATTATAATATGACAAATCAGTATACTTCTTACATTCTTTTTTTAATAATATCTCTCAAGTTATTTTTTTTCGAAAGAACATTTACAGAATGGATTTATTCTCATACTATAACAAAAAACTTATGAAATAAACAGTTAATATAATCAACGCAATTTTCGAAAACGGAGAAAACTGAAATACGTCAATAATGCTAACATATAAGCTGCTCGTTTTACATATATGTTATGTTGTATTTAAAATACTCGGATCAGTATCAACCTTAAAAGATAAATTTATTAAACGAGACAACGATTCTATTACGAATTTGCAAATATTTTTTATAATTTTTTGCTGTTATTCCATCATAACTTATAACAAAAGCAATTGGAAATTCATTACGTTGGCATAATAATAGAAAAATATTCATGCATAACGTCAAGCTTACTAAATTTTACATAAAAATTCTATTTGAATCTATTTTTGTACCATGTGTCTCCAATTCCGGGTTTTATAATTCTGCCTATTTGTTCTTCTGAATGTAATGATTTCTAAATAAATCAACGATGATTAAGATTTCTGGGATTTTCGGCATTTCATACTTAATTCAAAAATCCTGATGAAAGTGATATTCTGAACTAAAAGGTTGATGAGGAAAAGGAATTTCGGTGAAATCCGGTGATCACAGGTTCTGTCATATAGAATTCTGAAAATTAGTAGAACTGATAAAATTACTAATGAAAAAGTATGGAGAAGATCTCACGCCATTCCATGTCTTCTCAGGACTGACAAAGAGCATAAAATAGAATTTGCAGGATATGTCTAACAGGCTCTTCTTGCTAAAACAAACTTTTAACACTGGAGAATTTTACTAAAAGAGATCTTAAATGCGATAGGACAAGGAGAAACTTGGTTTAAGGATTTCGAAGATTAGGCTAGCATTCCTAGCTACCAAGTATCCAAAAGAAAAGCAAGTGATAGAAAAAG
>NW_019386694.1:128469-172954 GCF_000671375.1 Centruroides sculpturatus | reverse complement strand
CCATTCCAAAAGATGCGTTCCAGCAGTGTTTCCAGCAATGGCAGAAACGCTGGGAGAAGTGTATACATTACCAAGGAGACTACTTTGAAGGGGATTAGGGTTTTGTTCCTCAAAGTCAATAAATTTATTTTTGCCGACCAAAGGTCCGATACTTTTTGAACAGACCTTGTACTTTTGTTAACTTTTGGAACCTAATCCTATGTTTTACACTACTCCTTTGTTTTATATAGCACAGATTTGCATAATATTGCACTTTTTGGGAGTAACTACCACGTTATATGAGGGATACCTGTACACCAATATTTGGAAGCGTTATGGTTCAAGAATTTCAAAATTCAGCACTGTATAAAATAAAAATGATACAATAGTAAAATATTATTTCAATCACAAGTACATATTTTTATTAACAGGACTTATTAAACTGGCTTTAAGGATACTGCAACTCAGCTGAATGATTAGAAAGTTGTATACAGTTAATACTGAAATAATATTTGAATAAATTAAGGACATTGAGACATATATTAATTTAATGATACAATAGTCCTTTAAATGAATTAAGGATTTTTATTTATTTGACATATTTTTAAAGTTGAGACCAAATCTTCAAATGATCTCAGATCATAAACAAAACAGTTCATAAAAACAGTTCTATTCAAATTTATAATATGAGAGTATTTAAAGATAAGCATTTCAGTTTCAAAAACATTAATATCAAATGAATAAGATATATTAAGTGTATTAATTTAGTTAGATGGTATTATGTTCATTATTAAGAAGTTCATATGTCAAAATACTGCATTAAAATTAATATATCATGTACTTTTATTATGATTTGAGAGCAGTAATCTCTAGTCCACAAGGATTTTACTGGTTGTATTCAAAAATAAATATGAAAATATGAATTTTGTTAATAGAATTAAAATTTATATACTCTGTAATATAATACAACCAACATAAAAAATTAGTTAATTATTAACAAAATATGTATATAAAGCATATAAGAAAGATGACATGATAAATTTTAAAGATACTAATACACTATATCAGCCTTGGAGATCTTTATTTGAAGTCCTATTTTAATTTTTCTTCATTACTACAGCAGTGACCAATCAGATGGTATTTCACCATTATTTAATGATTGACATTTGATGTTACATTCATATACTGTTGCTTAATCTGATAATGATAGCTGAAATGTATTGAAAAAGTTTGTTTACTGGTGAATCTTATATGTTTCTTACTGGAATTTGGTATAATTTGTTTTGTAAATATACTCTGTTTCTATGTCTAAGTTTATTTATTACAGTTAAACCTCAAAGTTTAAGAGGTACCAAAAAAAATGTCAACTTAGAGTTTTGAGTTAATATCTGATTTTTCTCAAATTTTTCTGTGGTTGTAAATTTCCCATCATCAAGCTATTTCTCAAGAATCCATTCATGAATGATTAGAAAATTGTTTATAGTTAACAAACACACTCAAATAACCTTGAAAAAGCTGCAAAAATTTAATAACTAAAATATTTTCAGATGTTTTTAATGACCTTCTTCAGGATCTATATCATCACACTTTAAGGTTTTTTTCATGGTATGGTTATTTAACCTTTGTAGAGAGGGTTAGTCAGATATGGCACTATCACAATGTAGTGGAGAATAAACGTGGGAAATTTCTTAAGAATTTTCCCATGTGTTTTTCTTGTTTCCATTTCAGAAAAAAATTTATTAAACAGTTATGTCTAGTAAAGAAAAATCTTTCTTTATTGTCACATAATTCCCTTTTTATGTGAATTTTTTTTCGCGGTAATTTTTGGCTAGTTTTTGGTGATATCCGCAAAAAGATTTTGCAGATATAGACAACATTCTCCAGTGCCAAGTGATTGCCCTTGACGGGTTTATCTGTCGATCACTACAGAGTGGTTAATACAAGACATGGATTCATTTTGAAGATTCATATGATTACTTTATCTTTCCATTTTGTAGTTGTGTATGTTGAATTATGATCTGGCAAATTGCAATAACACATCAACTACTGCTGTAAATCATCATGTTGTTGGTGTGTTATTACATTGCATCCAGTTAGTAGGGTTGTTTATCTGACAAATTGTGTACATTTTTCCTTCATCATAGCATTTCACCCACTTTTTAACAAAGCTATGGATTTTTCAAATATCTTACAGCCATACATAGGACACTTTTGGGCCCTTTTCATATCTGCATTAAACCACTGCTTCCAGACATTTATGGTAAACTGTGCTCATTTTAAACTAAGCCTAACAAATAAACATAGAACTGATTTGTGTTAAATACTGCATATCAAGCTATACTCCTCCCTTTCAAAAGTAATTGTGAAAAACTTCAAATATTTGTCATATTTAACAAATTTGCTGACACCTTCATGTGAAATTAAAGCCAAACCATTACTGGAGTATATCAGACTAATCACTAATTAAATTTCATTTGCCCTAGAGGTAGGCATTAGGTGCCAAATCTTGATAAATTTAATTATAAGTATATTAATTTATATTGGACTGTATTAATGCTACTAATTAAATTACTTCAAATTTAATTAGTAGTTAGTAACATTAATATAGCCTGATGCAATCCATCAATTATTTGGCTTTAATCTAAAAATCGGGTTTGTAGATGTTAATACTTGTGAAACTAATTGTATAATACAATAAAAACTTTAATTTTAATTACTATCAAATGAGTACTGTACTGTTTTGTTTTTGGAAATGTTCACAAATCTGTTTTTTGTTTGTTGAAATCTCATATTTGTTGAAAAAGAAATTATTTTCTGCTATCTGGAAATATATGAAAACATTCTGTATACTAAGAAGTTGTAATGTATTATACTAACTAAAATGATGACAATATTTGTTATGTAAAGTATTAAAATACAATATATTAACACATACTAATAATTATAGCATATTACAACTATACCACAGTATCTGAACTCCCTGTAACCAAATTCTCACAAGAATGATTAATGTTCTTACATTATGCTATCTAAATTGAATAATTCTAGTATTGTGAAAAATTCAAAAGTAACGCAGGTAAATGTTGGAGGCAGGGAGAGATTGTGTTTTTCTTTATTTCATCTAACGTCCGTTTTTGTTTATTTCAGTGTATATTTATGCTCTACTACAGTGTTTCTCAACCTCTAACAAATTGCTCCCTTCAACATAGTATCGCCCCCTTTAATAAAACCATTACGTAGTATCGCCCCCTTCACTTCAAAATTCAGATGCCGAGGGCCAAGGCTAACGCCAAATTCGTACTGCATTGAATAGACTAGTGACTAGTATAATGTTATTTGTTTAATTATTGTACAATATAAGTTAGAAACAAAATTAAAATAAATTTATAAACAAGAACTTAATACAAACACCCACAAACACATGAATTAACTGTAACCGTAACAGGCACGTGTTGGCATTTGCACTAGTTGTAAGCAGAGTTTAAAATCTGCTACTCATTAGCACCTCTCCACATTAATTCCACATCTGCAATTGTTAAGAATTCAGAGAACTGAGGGGTCACGAAGGGGAAGGAATAGCTTGGCCTGAGGATAGAGGAGAGAAAGGTTGCCACCTTTCACCCTGGACATGTGTGGAATGGACGTAAAATTCATTTGCTTGTGTGTCACCTTTCTTTTTAGTTTAATCATTGTATTCCTAACTTTTGGTGATATTACACTAGTGTTGCCATCATTTTCTCAGAAAGTCTCGAGCCGCAAATGGTCATTTGTCTGATGTAGTATTTCATAAGTAAAATTGAATAAATTTTGTACCTTGTGTAAAATTTTCAACTTTTTTTAGCAATTAGTTTGTGAGTTATTCAACTCTGAAATCATAAAAACATTGTGAAACACCCTGTATTTTGAAAAAGTATTAAAAACAAAAAACTTAAGATATCATTACTGAAAATTTATATGTATTTTTTTAACCAAGGAAAAGTTATTGAAGAAAGGATTCTTAAAATTCTATTAAATTCCCTANCTTTTTTAGGTTTTTTTTTAATAAGAAAATCGAAACAAATAATAAAATTTTAATGGTACTCTTATCTATAATATAGATTAGAACCTGTAAATAATCCAGAAGGAAACCAAGATGCTTAAATCCGTATAGTATATAAATGATCGAAGAAAAAGCCTGGAGTGAAACGTGGTATTGAATGCTACGATACATATCGATTGACTGTGAGAGATGAAAACTGTAGATCAATATAATCTCAGACATAAACAGTTACTTCAGGCATCGAACATGGATTTTATCAAGATATGTTTGCCACATTTCGTCAGCAATCTTTTAGGTAAGTTTTCTTTTTATAATACTATAACCGTACATTATAATTTATATATGAAAAGAGACAACTTCGATAAGTCCTGTTCATTGTCTTTCAGAGAAACTTTATAATTTAATATAAAAAAATTTACAAAATATATTAGGACAGTATAGAAAATTTTCGCAATAACTTACATATTGCTTTAGATATATAAAAATTTGTGATAAATTACAACTAAAAATATTACAAAGTTGCGACCGAAGTTAAAAAAAAAAAAAAAAAAAAAAATTTTTTTAAAAGTAAGATCATAAATAAAATTTAAAATTTAATGAAGAAAAATAAATTAAATTCTGATTTTAATGTAATAATTAAATTTTGTATTATGTTTCAAACGAAATTATCTAACCACGCAAATTTTATTCTTTTAAATTCGTACTTTTTGTGAAATATATAAATGATTAAAATAGCATCAATAATTTATTTAGGCCAATCTCTTTAGAAATTTTATACAATTAAATTATTGAATATTTAAAATATCATAACGGACTAAAGTAATTCTGATTTAAAACTTAAATATTTAAGTTTTTATGCGATATTTATAACGTAATGTTTAAATTCGATAATATATACCTTATTGTTTTTAGTTTTTGTTGTTTCTTGAAACCTGTTTATATTAAAGTTAATGTTTATTCTACCAAACCCATTAATCAAGATTTAAAAAAAAACTACAATTCATTCTGTAGATGAACATAAATATGCTTTATACTATTGATATGTCGAATTTTAAATTAGTCTTTTGTTTATTTTTATGTTTTTTCAAAGCAATTCCGAGAAGCTATTTTCTGCTAATTGGTTCTACTTAAAGCTTATATATATATATTTAAAAACATAAATGAATTTATCCGCACACAATCTGTGTATAATTGTTTGAAATGTTAAGAAATTTTTCCAAAATAAAAAGTTGTACAATGACTATAAGAAATCTTTTCTGGATAAATCACTTATCTGTAATATTTATTAACCTATGACTGTAATATTAATGAAAATATAAAAAAAGACTAGAAAGAAAATTGAGGCATAAAATAAACTTTAAATATCCCTTAAGTTCTTTTATATATAATGGATTATTTTATTCTATTAGTATTATAATAATATAAAACATTTGCTAGTTATCAAATGACTAATGTTCCAATGTTTTTAAAAGTTTTGATTTAGTGAAGCTTTAATTTGGATATGATCTTAATTGGGTTATTATAATTGTAGCACTGAATGGTATGTAAGTATTAACTAAAAGATGCAGCATATTTAGAATATTCTTAGAGCAACTGGATGTGAGACAGATATAAAAAGCACACCTTATTGACTTCCAGCAGTAGGTTTAATACAATAAAAACATTTTCAATCCTTTCATAGGTCTTCCTCAGTTAGAATCTGCAGAAATGGAACAAAACAAATGGACAAACAACATCACTAAAACCTGATACATTCTAAAACTATAAGCCAACCAATGCTGTATGTCATCAGGCTAGATAATGGCTNTATAATTATGTATTGATGAGTTTAAAAACTAATAAAAGATTTAGTTTAAAATAAAAATATAAATATTAAAAATTACAAGGATATCATTATAAAATTGTCTTATATTTAAAAACATAAATGTACTTACGCGCACACAATCTGTGTATAATTGTTTGAAATGTTAAGAAATTTTTCCAAAATAAAAAGTTGTACAATGACTATAAGAAATCTTTTCTGGATAAATCACTTATCTGTAATATTTATTAACCTATGACTGTAATATTAATGAAAATATAAAAAAAGACTAGAAAGAAAATTGAGGCATAAAATAAACTTTAAATATCCCTTAAGTTCTTTTATATATAATGGATTATTTTATTCTATTAGTATTATAATAATATAAAACATTTGCTAGTTATCAAATGACTAATGTTCCAATGTTTTTAAAAGTTTTGATTTAGTGAAGCTTTAATTTGGATATGATCTTAATTGGGTTATTATAATTGTAGCACTCAATGGTATGTAAGTATTAACTAAAAGATGCAGCATATTTAGAATATTCTTAGAGCAACTGGATATGAGACAGATATAAAAAGCACACCTTATTGACTTCCAGCAGTAGGTTTAATACAATAAAAACATTTTCAATCCTTTCATAGGTCTTCCTCAGTTAGAATCTGCAGAAATGGAACAAAACAAATGGACAAACAACATCACTAAAACCTGATACATTCTAAAACTATAAGCCAACCAATGCTGTATGTCATCAGGCTAGATAATGGCTATAATACTAATAATTTATGAAGCAGTTTGGTACTAGAGGGAGGCATTAGGTGTCATCTCTTAATAAATTTAATTATTATAATTTTTAATTAAATAATTTAAATAATTTAGAACTATTGGAAGAAAAGAATTGGCCCACAGCAGGACTCAGACCTGCAACTCCTGCTTACTGTGCAGATGCGTTGCCAATTATGCTACCTGGACCTCCAGTCCAATCTCGTCTTCCAGTATATATAACATTACATTATAACCGTCGACAGTTGTTATGTAATTAATTATTAAATTTATTAAGAGATGGTGCCTAACGCCAATTTCTAGTACCAAATTGTTTCATAATTTATTAGTATTATAGCTGTTATCTAGCCCAATGACGTACAACATTGGTTGGCTTGTAGTTTTAAAACAAATGGAATTTTAAAATTAAAAGAGAATAAAATACAAATTAGAAATTTGAGAATTCTAAATTTAAATGAACACAATATAAAATTTAAATATAAAAATAAATATTAGATAGATAAATAGTAAAATTTGCAAACTAAAAAAGAAAAAAATGGATGGAAACGATAGAAATATTTAAAGCTCATAGAAAACAAATGTGCATTAATTTTAAAAATGAGGACAATCTATCCACAGCATAGAATGTATTTTTGAAACTTGAACATTAATACTTATATTAGTTATGAATTTTTTGTTTTGTTTACAAATTTTACAATTTAAATAACAACATTCAAAGCCTGAATAGTATATATACTAAATTGCCAAACGATCGCCTAAATATCGGGCTATTATATGGCTAATTAAATGATTAGAATAAAGTAATTTGCATTTGCATTTTGCATTAAATTAATTTTAATTATTAATTTACTTAAGAGATGACGCCTAACGCCTACCTCTAATGACAAATTACTTAGTTCCAATCATTTAAAATAGCCATATTATAGCCCGATAAATTTGGCGATCGTTTGGTGTTGTTATTNCTAAATTGCCAAACGATCGCCTAAATATCGGGCTATTATATGGCTAATTAAATGATTAGAATAAAGTAATTTGCATTTGCATTTTGCATTAAATTAATTTTAATTATTAATTTACTTAAGAGATGGTGCCTAACGCCTACCTCTAATGACAAATTACTTTATTCTAATCATTTAATTAGCCATATAATAGCCCGATATTTAGGCGATCGTTTGGCAATTTAGTATTTTACAATTTATTTATCAAATACAGTGGAACCTGCTAATGTGACCACTGAATGGACCAGCTCATCTTACACAATTTTATACAGTAATTTCTTATATCAGAATTAATGGTTTTTCAGCAACTTAATTACAAATGCTTCATCAATGAGATACAAAGAAACAACTTCCACCAGTTGGTTTTCATAGGTCTTGCTCAGAATCTACAGAGATGGAACAAACTAACAAATGGAATACAAAACTAGCATTTTAAAATTAAAAGAGAACAAAAATACAAATTTGAAACTTCTAAATTTTAATGAGAACAATATAAAATTTAAATGTAAAAATGAATACAGTAAAACCTGCTAATTAACTACCTGTGTATTTTTTATTGTTTATCAAGATTATTTAGTAAAAAACATTAAAGATATATTTGTTTAATTAAAACTTTTCTATCAGGCAGAACAAGTACTATATTAATTATGTTAATTAGCAAAGTACAGTTGCTATATTAATTTATTGATGATAAATTATGTACTTGTAATATATTATTACAACTAATAATTTACTGTTTTGGAAATTTTAATTTTTTTTTTAAAGTTAGAAATAATTTTTTTCTTTGTGTTGTAAAATTAAATTATTTGAAATATTTGATATATCTAACATACATAGAAAACATGCAAAAAATGTTAATATAATAAAAGATATTTAAATTGATAAAAACAAAGATGAAAATTAAAAAATATATTTTTGAAGTATTTCTATATTTTGAACCTGAAGTTTACCAATAAATCCAGTGAAATATGCTTGCTATTTAATTACAATTAATTGTTGGATTAAAGATTGATATTTTTTGATTTATTCTAAATGAAATTTTTTATTTAAATGAATTTGATAAAATTATTAATGCAATAAAATTGAACCAGAAAATGTCATTTTACTCTCCCTATATCTAAATTAGATAATCCAACAAAATATTGTTAAGCAAATGATAGCAAGTGATCAATCATTATTTAATAACTACAAAATATATAGTGCTTAATATTTTCAACTTTATAATCACTTTTATTTATATAGTAATAAGCCTAATTTAAAGTCTTAATGTATAATTTATTGCTGTGTATGTTCATATTTTTAGTGTGCTTTTTATTTATTAGTATATATTTATTTATACAGTATATAATATATTTTCTCATAAAATTGTTTTTCAGGTTTGTTAGTCTCTCTTCTATTAGAATGATGAATCCCCAATATGGCCCTCCACCATCATCTCAGTATTCAACTTCTGGATTGCCATCGCATAACTCTGCTTATAGTCCTTTACAGTCTCAAAATGTATATAATGGACTAGATTCAAATTCTAATCCAGGTATGTTTAGCTGATGTTGTGTGATCATTATATTTGATATTTTCTGATCTTATGATTATTGTTGAAGATTAAATTAATTAATTATGTTATAATATTCAGAATCTTCATCTGAATTGCAATATCTGAATGGATTAAATAATTATTCATTTAGTTTTTTCATTTAGATGGCTGTAGTTGTTTTATTGTAAATCTTTATTATGGAATCTCTTTAAAAAGTGATATTGAAGTGTTTTCATTTGTAATTTTTAATATTAAAATGTGATGTTAAATTCTTAATTGTGACTTAATGATGTAAGTAATAAATAACATGACATTTATAATTTATTAATTTTAGGATACAAATTTCAATAAAAGCTGCAACTTTTGTCTTAATTAATCAAGTTGCAAATTTTAGTTAAACAATTTGAATCTATACTTCTATACTAATACTAGCTGTTACCTGCGGCTTTGCCCGTGAGGATTTTGCAAGCAAACCCCATTTATATTCAGTATTTCAACAACCATAGTAATTGTTATATAACACCTACCACTGAGAATGATGAGAATTGCCAAGAATTAAATGAACTGTTTTTAATTTGATCAATTTTCCGGAACGTTTACAATCGTTCTATAATCGAACCAATATGCAATAACAAATTCGAATTTAAAATGGTTCGAACATTTTAAAAATCGAAATAGATAAAAATATTTATAACAATGTCTGAAATGTTATCAATTTAATACACCTAAGTATTCAATGAAGACTAAAGAAGGAGTGATCATACAAAGAGGTGACTTTTAACACACCGTAGTTGAAAACGAAAAATTGCATCTAAAATAGTAGAGTAGAAGCCGTTCTTCCGGTTAAGTCTTAATCCTCTCCCTCTCCCCCCGCGGGGAAATTTCGAAAAATTCTTTCTTAGTATTAGCTTTTATGACGTATCCTAACTGTCTACCAAATTTCACCCCTCTAGGTTCAGCGGTTTGCTCTGGGCGATGATGAATCAGTCAGTCAGTCAGGACAAGCAATTTTATATATTTAGATTATAAAGAGGTAAAGTTTGTAAGTTTGGATGTAGGAGGTAATCTCCGAAACTACTCGTCTGATTTCAAAAATTTTTTTACCAATATTTAGAATGGACGTTCAGGGTGGACATAGGATGTATATTATTCCTTTAAACATTCATATAAATTAAAAGATATCATCTAGGTAAGCATTATATTTTTGGTGTCAGTGGGTGGTGAGGGGCAAGACACGTACATATACAAGATAGATAACCGCACGGTGCAGTCGCGTGGTCAGCGAGATACGCAATGCACGTCTGAACTTGTACAAAATAAAATAAAAATATATACAAAAGAAATATAAAAAATACAAAAAATGCTAAAAAAATTTTCCGTGACTTTCATGTACATGTTAAAAAAATTAACAATGAAAATTTATGTGATTTTTGAATAAAAATATTTTGGGAGAGTGATAAAAATTTGTATATTGATTTTTTACTGATTATACTGTTATAGTCACAAACTGAATTCCATGCGGGAAAAACCGCAGGCACAGCTAGTACAGAATAAAATTTAATAGAATGAAAATTTTAAAATAGAATATACAAATTAAAAAATAATTAAAGAAATTAACTATTGCAATTAAAACAGACAATTGAATGATTGCACTTAAAGTCAGACTTAACACTGGTGAATGGAATTTTATAACTCATAAACTTCTTGTTATAAGTTATAATATCTTGTATGAAAGTCTTTCAATGAAAAGTTTTATTAGTGATATAACTGCAAAAAAATAATATTTTTGCAAAAATATAATATTTCTGAATAATCCTTTTATATGTATGCTTAATCTTTTTTAAAATCTTTGTATATTTATGAATGAAATAATGCAACATTCTTAACAAGTTGTGATGTATAGTATTCAGAATAGCAGGTATTTGCTTTTGTTAATTGAAGTGTAGTAAATCCCAGAAAGCTGTTCAAACTCCAGCAGATTTTTCATTTATATTAAAATTCTATGTAAGAATGAACAAAATTAATAGGTGTTCTTATAAGAATCATTTAAATTAATTAATTAATTAACAATGATAATTAATTAGCATTTATATTCATCAATAGTATTTTTACCCATCTCTTGATATTCAGTTTAAGGAAAATAGAGAAATACAGAAGTTTTAAAAGTAAGCTATTAAATATTGAAATGTATATATAATATATAAAATATTGAATTGTGATGATCCCAAATTGATTTTAGCAATTGTAGCAATTGAGACTGGAATGAATGGAAACTTTTAGCAGCTCTATAGTTAGTATTATTATAACATTTTAACTTGTTGCTAAAGGTTTTCATTCATTCCAGTCTCAATTGCTTTCTTTAATCTCAGTGATCTCAGTTAAACTGGTTTGCCAGATTAGCCAGTTTAGCCAGTTTCATTCACCTGACCCAACAATATATTGGAACAGGATAGAAAATGATGATGAACCAGTTTCATTTTTTTTTTTTGTTTTTTTGTTCTAGTAAGAAGTAGATTATATTAAGTCCTGAAGTGTAACAGTTATAAATTTTTCATTTAATTTTCCATATTTTAAAAATGTACTTCTTTTTAAAAAAATGAATGTTTTTACATTTAATTGATGCAAAACAGAAAATATAACTTATTGCTCTATATAACTTATTATTCTATGCAACTTATAAGCACTTTGCTTATTTAGCATAGAATAATAACTTTGAATTTTAGATTATAATATCTTATATGCAGAATTTTTTCTGAATCAAACAAATATCAAAATTTATAAAATAATTGTTGTTGTCTTGAAGTATCTTTATAGTTGCTTCAAGAATTGTTCTCTTTGAAAGAAAAATTAATCTCTTTCTATTAGCATCCATTACTTTAACTTATCATGAATAAACATATACATATAATGTATGAAAAGACATACATATATAATAATGTTTTAGAGTAAATTTTTAAAACAGATTTATTTTAATGTGAAAATAATTTTTTTAAATAAATATTTAATCCTTTGTATACAAAAAAAAACAGATTTTTTTGTATACAAAGGATTAAATATATTTGATTATTTATTTTTGCTTTTTTTTTAGAAAAGATACAAAAAATAATTGTCACATATTGTGACAATTAGTATAGAGTGTACAGTACCTTAATGCATTGTTAATTCAAATTAATTTCATTATAGTAAAGCAATATATGATTATATTATATGGTGAAAATCAATTAATTAATAAAATAATTTGTTGTATTCTGTAATTTATAATACATTTAATTATTAAATGAATGGTTGGATTATCTGTTACATTAAGGAATTAAATAATTTGGCCAGAGGTAAGCAGTTAAAACTGCCATTTTGTGTTAAATTTAGTAATTGGAAATAATTTAATTTAGAATATTTTGGAAGAAAAGATTGGCCTGGAATGCGACTTTAATTCCCACAACTCCTACTTATCATGCAGATGAGTTGCCAGTTGTACTGTATGACCTTCTTACAGACCAATTAATTAATTTAATAAAACTATACTGGTCACTAACAACTCAATAATTAATTAAATTAATTATTGGGTTGTTCATATTTGTTATAATACAATATTTCGTTGTATCATTAGTGTAATTTTTGTAAATAATAATTCTTTTTATCCTATAATATTAAGAAAAGTGATCAAACAAGCAATCAGTCATTGTCCCAAAAAAATTGTGAAAATATTCATATTAATATTGCATATTATTTTATGCATTGATATAAAACTAATTTCTCAGTTAGTAGGAAAATGTTGACAGGCTTACAAATTAGATGCAGTAAAGTCTCACTTTTGTGGCTACTCTTGAAATTCCCCTGCTAAAATTTCATAAGTTTTAATGTAAATCAAACTCCATATAAGTGGTCAAAATGGGTGTGTTGTAAAGTGACGTTTATCCTCACTTATGTGACCAACAGAACAAGAAAACCGTGTTTCTAAATTCAATGAATTGTTTGAAGATCTTTAAATGAAATGGAGCTTTGTTGCTATGGTTTTGGAATACAGTAGAGCATCGATTATCCGACCCCCGTTTAACTGTCACATCGGTTAACTGACCGTTCTAGTCGGCAAATTTCAAATGTTCGCTAGTGATGTGGCATTACAATATTTGGCTATATCTTGGCTATTATTTTTGTTAAATACAGTATTTGCGTGTTTTAGCTGGCATCAATGGCTTGACCATTGAAGGGAGGCCAATATTTAAACGAGACTTAATTTTCTAATTATGAGTGGCTGTTTGTTTCGTGAGCAATAAAATAATTTTAAAATAATTTTTAATGATACAATAGCGACGATTATTATTTAAAAATAAATTTGTTAGGCTAAACATCGATGAAAATTCAACGCGAAGTTGGTTAATAGTGATATACTAATAAACTAATTACATGGGATATACTAATATCCTAATATACTATACAAATAATGTATTTTTTTCCTTCTTTTTGGTTATTCGGTTTTTCAGTTATCTGACCAACCTGAGTCCCCAATTGAGTCGGATAATCGATGCTCTACTGTAGTTTGCTGAGATCCCTCTGATTAATGACATTCAAATAAAATCAATTTTCATTCTTACACTCAGCAAATTAAATTTATCTCCAGAATTTAGTAAGAAAGAAAACAATTACATATTTCTTCAATGATTTTATACAAAATCTGATATATTATAAACATATAATTATGTAAATTGCAATGCTCAGTCTAAATCAGCAATGTCCAGCCATTGGGCTGCATGCGGCCCACTCAATGTTTTTGAGCAGCCCTTTGAAATAGTAATTATCTTGTATAGATTTTTATTACAATGAAATATCACATTTAATAATTTAAATACATTAATATGATGTATAACAGCTTATCACGTGCAATCAGAAATTAAAACAGTATTAAATATTTTTTAACAAAGCTTCAAATGTATTACATATAATATATATGTAGATACAATACATACTGTATATATATATATATGTATATATATGTATTTAATCAGTATGTTTACAAAAACAAATATTTTTAAATTGGTGTTTTGGTAAAATGAAATTATTTTTCCTTAAATTTACCCTATATGTGTAATAAATGTCAACATTCTTAAGTTACAACGGTCTTCTGTATTTCCAATAAATGATAAGAAATTTTTTTATTTTCTTTAAATTCTTTGGAAATAAGCCTAATAAAATTTCAATTAGAATTACATATTTACATGTGCATATAGATTTAAAATTTCAAATCATTCTGTGTGTAGATTGTTAATGGGTTTAATTATGTTTTACTGTGCAAGTTATTTGATTATAGTCAGCCACCAAGGGGCACTTCATGTAACGGTTATGTTCTGTAGGTCATTTCAAAATTGGATGACTTAGTTACTGATTTTCTTTTCTTTGACCTGACAGTCAGTTTTAATAAAGTTAGCCTATTCTGTTTAGCTATCTCTGCTAATTAAGTAATAGAAAATGCTTAAAAAATATTGGAAATTGAGAGAAGAAATTTGAATTTTTATAAATGAAAAGGACCAGAATGTTCCTAAATTATATGATGGACAGTTGCTTTTGGATTTATGTTTCCTTACTAATATCACAATGAAATTAAACAAACTTAATAAGCATCTTTAAGGTGAAAACAAATTAATCAAGATCTGTTATCAAAATATAGAAGCATTCATAGCAAAACTCAAACTTTATGAAAGTCAGTTAAAATCAAAAACTACAATTCATTGTCCAAAATTACATAAATTTAATAGTGATGATAAACATTTTTCTAAATATGCACAAGAAATTACTAATTTACTAAGAGAATTTCAAGAAAGATTTTCATAATAATAAACAACGCTTTTGGCCCACGACTATAAATTAGACAGAATTAGATAACCTAATAAATAGGGTATAACAATTTGCAGGGCTTATCACACCAAGGCCAACAGAAAGAAGGACCATAACTTTTATAAAAAAAAAAGGGTAGGTCTTTAATAATCACATTTCAAATTTAGGTAAGTATGCATTTCGGGTACAAGGACCCCTCATCAGCTTACAAACACATGGTAACAACATAACAACTACAACACCAATAACCAGCCAATACGATGGAATAATCAACATATGCAGTGCACTGCATTTACAATTTCTCAATGTAACCCATACACTAAAAACTAAAATATCAAGTATAAATTTGAATACAATGACAATGTGGTATAACATATTATCTGGGACCAGTAAATGTCTTAGTTTCTCCTACATTTTCCAAATTCAAATATGTTATACCACATTGTCATTGTATTCAAATTTATACTTGATATTTTAGTTTTTAGTGTATGGGTTACATTGAGAAATTGTAAATGCAGTGCACTGCATATGTTGATTATTCCGTCGTATTGGCTGGTTATTGGTGTTATAGTTGTTATGTTGTTACCATGTGTCTGTAAGCTGATGAGGGGTCCTTGTACCCAAAATGCATACTTACCTAAATTTGAAATGTGATTATTAAAGACCTACCCTTTTTTTTTATAAAAGTTCTGGTCCTTCTTTCTGTCGGCCTTGGTGTGATAAGCCCTGCAAATTGTTATACCCTATTTATTATGATATCTAATTCTGTCTAACTAAAAGATTTTCATATTTAAAAATTTGAGAATATATTTAATATTTTCTTATGTTCATTTGACATTGTTCTGGAAGAAGCTCCAACAAATTTGCAGATATATTTGATAGATCTCACTTATCTTCTGAATTGAAATATATATTTGAGGCCAATAACAAAGTTCAGTTTTATACAAAATACGTCTGTAATGATACATTCCCTAACCCAAAAAAAATATGATGAACATTACAGCTGCAATGGGAATCACCTATCTTTGTGAATCTTTTTCTCAAAATTGAAGATTGTTAAATATAAAAGTCATAATAGATAGACCAATAAAAATTCTAAAAAACCAATTATGTTAAAAATATCTCTTGACATTAAAAAATGACTGTATTTACTCACATATAAGACAAGGTTTTCAAGGTTTTTATTCATTTACCACAGCTTCAAATTCCTAGGTTGTTCTATATGTGTGAGTGAAAGATTCTTTGTGTTTTTGCAAATAATTTTTGTGAACAGTGTATTTTCATTTTTTACAGGATGCTTACCGTCTTGTATTTAAAAACATAAGTATTTTATCTGGGTCGTTTGAATCGTTCTTGTATATTGTCAGGAGTAAAGATGAATACCAATAGGAATAGCAAAGCTTTTGAATTGAATTCCAGATTGAAATTCCAAAATCACACAGGAGCCCGATATAAGTTTTAATCCATTCCCATATGAAAACAGATGATTATCTGGAAATCAGAATTCAGAGAAACTCATAAGTGTAATCAACGGAGAGTGGATTTGACTGTTAAGAATTGGCAAAAAAAGGGTTTCCGATTGTCCAGCTTTACATGAACAAATTATGTTGTCAATTTTACAAGATTTTTCCTTAAAGTTTAAAATGCCAGTAATTTTTGCAGGACAATGTATGTATTTATGTTTATTTGATATTTTACTTGTGATTAAATGAAATAAAATTAGAATTATATTAATAAATCTAATTATCTTTATTTTGATTTTTAAAATCACACCTTGTCCTACATGCGAGGTCTTCTTATATGTGAGTAAATACAGTAAGTGAAAAAATTGAAAAGCAAGTTTCAAATTAAAATACATACAAAATACTGTACAATTGTATATGTTTTGTTGTAAATAAATATGTGTGGCCCACAGTGTATTTTTATTTTTGGTTTTGACCCAGCAAACAATTTTGGTTGAACACTACTGGTCTAGATCATTGTTAGTGAAGTGACATACCAAAAAAATTATTGATGAGCCTGATGTAAAAGCCAGTATAATCATTAATACTTTTTCTAACACTTGGACATTTCTGTATACTGTATTTAGTGACTTCTTTTTAATCATTTTTTTTGTGAATTTTCTTGTTAAAATAGTATTTAAATAAAGTCTTTACTACCATTTCATAAATGTATTGAATCTGTTATAGTTATAATATGGTATTGATTCTGTTTATATTACTGTACTACCTTACTGCAAACAGTTTGCATTCACTATATATGTCACTGTGTTTCAATTTTCTGTTATTCAGTGTTAAGTATATGGTGATCATAATTAAAGAGTAAGTATTCAGAGCTCTTTATAGAAAGAATTATTGGGAAAATCTCAATCAAATTTGGATATATTGTCTTCAATTTTTTCATTTTTTGCTTTTGATTTTTCAGGAAAAATTTACTTCAAAGTTCAAAATTTGGCACTGCTATCCCCATAATGTGCATATTACATATTTTTTAAAATGAATTTTAGGGTATAAAGACAGTTGCAAAATGTTCTTTACAGTTCTTTGACAGATGAAAGGTCATGGTGCCTTCTTTGCCTGATCATGCATTAAATGTCAATTCCACAATTTGTAATTACATCTGTATTTGAAATAAAATTATTATTTTTTCTTTCTTAACTTCATAAATTTGTCCTGAAATTAACTCCTGAAAAATGAATATAATGTGCACGTCAAGATGATAGCTGTGCCAAATTTCTCCCTAGCATCTGAATTTTAAAATAAAATTTTTTCTTAAAAATCAAAACCATATACTCAAGGTAATATTTATACACCATATTTGGTTAAGATTTGCTTAATAGTTCTTTCCACTCACGCTGAGAGCTCTCACTCTGAATCTTACTCTTTAATCATGGTACCATGGTTACCCTGTATGAAAGTTTGAATTATTGTATATTTCAAAGGATGTACGCTATTATAAGAATTTATTATTATTACTTTTGTTTACTTTTATAATTGGTATCAAACTTTCAGAATAATTCAGTATAGTGCTCTAATTACAGTTCTATGTGTCAGTTTTTCATAACTTCACCTGGGTGACCACTTCACTTTGTGGTCAGAAATTGTATACTGTACTTGAAGGTGGTCACATGAGTGAGGTTTTACTGTATTTTTTTTATTTTGTATTCATTTAAATAGGAAGAAAGGTATTTAGTTTTAATTTCCTAAAACTAAGATTTGGCATATTACAATGTTCTATTTTGATTCTACATTAAATCCTCAATTTAACAGACTAATTTGGGTGAGGGGTTGTTTGTTAAAGTCAAAAGTCCATTATATAATAAAGTAGGTTTTCTGAATGCACATGTTAAGATATTGACAAATTAGTTAGTTTATCCAAACAAACAATCACCAAATTACATTGGGCTACTTTTCTGTGATTATATTTAATTAATTACTAAATAATTTGTCACTAGAGGGAGGCATTAGGTGTCATCTCTTGTTAAATTTAATAATTATAATTAAATAAATATTTATTAAATAAATTTAAAAATTCTGGACGAAAAGAATCAGCTTGGAGCAGGACTTGAACCCGTAACTCCTGCTTACCATGTGGATGTGTTGCCTGTTAGACAACCTGAGCCTCCAGTCTGATCTCCTCTTTCAAACATATTTAAATTTGATGTTTATAGTTAGTTTTATTTATTTTTTATTAAGTTGATACATTTGTAATTAAAATTAAGTACCTATGAAGTTTAATTTTACAGAAAAGTTTTCTATATGTATTATTGCTTATGTACTATACTGTACATACTCACCAAAGTTCTGAGATTATAATAAATAGTGTATGATCTAAATCAAAATGAATAAACAAGCATTTTTTGGAAATTACACTTTAATTGTAGTTAAGTAAACAAATAAATAATAATCTTAAAAAGAAAACAAAATTTAAATTTGACAAAAACACAGAAAAAATTCCTATTTATTCATCTTTGGTAATACAGGGTGGACCAAAAAGAATATACGTATTTCAAACTGATATATTTATTAAACTATCGATAGGAGCGGTGTGCTGCGGGTATCGGAGGAACGAGTGCATTGTCTAGTTTGTCCCCAGATGTCAGTTGTGCTTGGTTACAATGACGTATTCACAGTTGTTGTAAAATGGCTACGCCACAGCACAAAAGCTTTTGTATTCTTGAGCTTGCGAAGTGTAATTCCACGATTACAGTGCAAAGACGTTTCCGGTTGAGGTATGAAATTGATCCTCCGAATGGATGGAACATTCGCAGATGGTACCGTCAGTTTGTTGACACAGGTTGTGTATGTAAAGGAAAGAGTCCTGGCCGACGTCGTGTATCTGAAGAAAATGTTGCACGGATTCAAGCTGCTTACCAACGTAGCCCTTCAAAATCAACACATCGTGCCAGTCGGGAATTGCAGCTGCCTAAAACAACAGTTTGGTGTGTTTTGAGACGCAGGTTAGTTATGAAGCCCGGACCGAACTCCCACCCAGACCCCAGTTCCCGGACACCCGGACGGAACTCCCGCCTGGACCGTTCGTGTCGCTGGTGGAGGACATATTGAACACCTGTAATCTAAACTAGAGAGTTTCATAAATATGTGTCCCAAGTTCCATAATTGTATGTCTTACAGTTTATTAAATATATCAGTTTGAAATACATATATTCTTTTTGGTCCACCCTGTATATCTCCCATTATGGCATGAGTTAAGAGCAGTGACTCTTGGATTTGAAAACAATAATATGTTAATTTAATTACATATAAAACACATTTTAAAATTAACAAGGTGTTTGCATATGATATATGGACTGGAAATTTTGTTTGTTAAATTGCAGTTTTACTGTAGTAGCAAAATGTGTTAAGTTTTTAATATGTACTTATTTGTTTTATTTAATATAAACAGACTTTCATTATGGTATTTTTGAATAATTTGGAAATATTAAAATTTGTAGGGTTTATTCAATCTAATTATAAACAAACTGAAGCATATGGATCCATTCCTTTTTATAATCAAAATGGTCCTGCAGTTTCTAATCAATCAGTACCAACATCTGGCATGTTAACATCTCAGTCTCAATTTCAGCAGAAATATCCATCTAGAGTTGGAACAAGCAACACTGATCAAGTAAGATAAATATTAATGCATAATTTTTTGATAAATGTATTCATAAAATAAAAAGTAATAATGCAATATTTTTAATAATTTAAACATTATATTTAAATTAATTAATAAATTTATAGAACATAGCACTTTTTAAAATTAAATAATTAAAATATTACATGAAAATACCATATAATTATTATTGAATTAGAAATATGATTTGTTTTAAAATGTATTATTGTATGAAAAGCAAATGTCTCTAGATACTAACAGAATATTTTTAGTATTACACACAAAAAAGTGCAATATTGTAATTAAATTTAAGTCATATATATAATTTAAATTTCAATGAATGATTAGCAATATATATATATTTTTTTTAATTTTTAATTGCTAATCATTTGTTGAATATTATGTAAAAGTAAGTTGATAGATTTACTATTAATATTTTTCATGCTATTTTATATTAGGTCCTAACACAAATTTTCTCATTGTTCATTAATTGTAAAATTCATATTTTTTAGAGTTTTGGTTTTGTTTTCATTAAACTTTGTAATAATTTTTAATTATAATTACAAACTGATTTTAAGGTTTTTTTTTTTTTATAAATTATAAAATTAACCAGTACAGTTGGCCTTCAGTTTAACAGATTGATTGCGGAAGGGGTATCTGCTATTGTCAAAAGCCTATTAAATTAAATGTATCATATATTAAAAATGCATGTTAATAATGAATTTATAATATACAGGATGTGTTAATGTTATAATATATAAGTATGAATAAAAAGTTTTTGATGATTAACAGCATAAAATGTCCATAATTGTTGTTTTGAATGCTGAAGGTTTATCCTCTTGTGAAATAGTGCAAAATCTGCATTGTCATCAATCAACAATAGTTCATTTGTCACAAAGGAGACATGAATATTGAAACAAAAACCAGATCATAGGGTAGACTATACTGTTCAAGATAGGATGCTGAATCATCTCAGTCTGCAACAATGAATTGCTAATTCTTTTGAACACTTTACATTCAGTAAAGTGGAAAGAGCAAGACAGGCATAAAAGTGAATATGTGAACTGTGCAATTTTGTGAAACAGATTTAAAAGTCTATCATCAATATAAGAAGCCATTAATGATGATTAAGTTTTATAGATATCAGCTTATCTGGGTTAAACAGCATTCTTTTATCATATTTTAACAGCTTATCTGGCATGTCAGTCTGTCTGAGGAGACCATGAAATCAGATATTTCTGTATAGTAAAAACCAACATGCCAATTTATCCCAGGGGAATACCGGCATGCCGGTTTAAGTGAGGTTATACATCATTTTCTAGAGGGTATTAAAAAGAAAAAAAGAACAAGTTACATCTCATAAAAACAAGCAATTTTTTATTCTAAAACTGTGAAACTGTCGACATTACATCCAAAACTATGAATATATGTTTAATTTCTTCATTTTGTCTTCTTTGTAATGATATAAAATACTCTTGGAATTCTGAAAGTTTCTTTTTTTGTTTATTTGATTGTAATTGGATTCAAAAACTAAAAAAATATACACATCAAATTTTAGAAACTTGCTGTAAATTATCTCAACTTACACTGATTAACATCAGCTTTGTGTGAAATTTGAGAGGAAGGTGTTTTATTTTTAAGGTCAGGATAGATGATCAATGTAGACCACACTGACTACAACAACAACAACCACTAATGTCAATAAGTTGTTAATTATTGTGTGGAGATCCAGTAAAGATGTAGACACTTTGTAAACGGGTTTGTGAATACAAAGTGTTACAAAAAACATCTTATCTGCCAAGCTAATTCCAACAATCAAGGAACAATTTTGTAACACAAATTCCTGAATCTTCTAGGACAACTTGTGTCATGTCACCAAGCTAAGATGGTGAGAAAAATAGAATATGTTCTTCTTATATAGTTTGTTAGCATTATTGTAACTTAAACTGACAAATTGTTTAGATAAAAAAATATTCCTACAAATGGTTAAGATAAGACACTTAAGCAGCCAAATAACAGTTCTGATCTCAATCCTATTAAGAACTGCTGGCATAATAAGGACATGAAAATTGGAAAGAATTGGTATGAAACTAAACAACTACAGGAGTGTATTAGAAGATTTTGATATAGAATACTCAAACTAACTCATCTACTCTATGCCAGAGTGCTACAAAGCTATTAACTAATGCTTGAGGTGGTTCCTACAAAATGTTAGAATCCTATTCAACAAGAATTAATATAATTGTTATGTTTTTCAGGTGTATGTTGTGAACTCTTTTTGCTTCCATAATTATGAATGGTATGTTCTTGTGTCAAAGCCCATTAACAGGAATGGTGAAGTTGTGATGTAAAATACACATAAGTTTAGTATAGCAGTATATGTAATAAGTTTCATTTTCTTTTTATTAGTTACTTCTGTATACAACAAATTGTTATTATTTCAGATTGCAATCTTAGCTTAAATATGCTACTTTACACATCTGCTGAACAATTTTTGGTATATTTCATAGGTAATGCAATTTCCTTGACCATTACCATACATTTAGTAATTTATATATACCAATAAAATATTTGTTAAAAATATAAAAATAAATTTATTGTAAAAACAAAACTTTATTTTAATTTTGTTTCTCGTCAAAAACTATACAATATAACTAATAGTATATTTCGACCGCTAATGCTAACTTATTGACATATCCTTTTAGCTTGATCTGTTTGCAAATAAAAAAAAGAAAGGCTCTAAAGTTTCTGTAGAAAATTTTTATCCATTAATAATCATAAATCTGAAGTCTGTTAAATTGAGGACCTAATGTATATTAAAATTATTTAAAAGCGTTTACAAATTTGGTTTTGAAATGTTTACAGTTTTGATTGAGTAATTGATAGATAATAAATCTCCATATGTATTAATTTGATAATTGTGTTTTTTGCACTGTTATGAATATTATTAATGTTACAAAAGGAACAAAACAACTAAATTTAAGCAAAAACATTTTTAGAACTTATAAGTTGAAAATTTTTAAAAATACATTTTTAGCTCATATATTTAATATTTAATTCGAAACTTATGCAGTTTTAATTAAAACAGAAATTTTATAAAGGAAATGCATTCAGAATATACAGAAGTTTAGAATTACAAAAATTAACAGAATTTATTTCTTTTATTTAACTGTTTCATTATAATACTGTACTTTATAAACATTCAGTTTACTTCGACATTCTACATTTCTTTGTGTGACATTTTTTGAATTTAAAAAATAATGATGATCTATATTTTTCAGCAATAAATTAAATAAAAAACAAGCATTTTCAACTCTTTAGTAATAATTTTTCAGATAAAAATTTAAAATTGTAAAACAATTGTATACTAGAATGTAGAAGTAATATATCACATCCTTCTTATAAAATACTTACATTTACATTTTATTTTAATGATATGAAACCGTACTTTAAATTTTGTTGCTGTTTTGAACACAATAAAGTGCTATAAATTAAGACACTTGACGGATTTTCTCATCTTTATTTAGTTGATACATCTTTACTTTCACACGTATCAACTAAATAAAGATGAGAAAATCCGCCAAGTGTCTTAATTTATAGCACTTTATTGTGTTCGATGCAGCAACATATATTTACAGTTAAAATTTTCTGACAGTGCACTGAACAGCACTTGTGCTGTTCAGTGCACTGTCAGAGAATTCAATAGATTTAAAATCAATTTAAAAACCAAAATATAACAATTTATTTAAATAAAATTTTGTACAATTTTTCTAAATGAATTATATTACATGTGAATATAATTCATTTAGAAAAATTTATAATTCTAACTGATAAAATTTGATGATATATCAGTTCAATATATAACATCATAACCAGAATTGAGCATAGAAAATGAAAAAAATAAGGAACAAGAATATGACAAATACAACAGGATGGACATTTAATCTAAATTATTAAAAAAATATGTATAAATAGTCTATGAAATTTTTGAGAGAAAGGAAAAAAATTATGAATTTTTTTCTAAAATAATTGAAATGTTATTTTATATATTTTCAATATAGCACTATACAGTTTTGATAACAGATAAGTTTTCTTTTATCACATTACTAATTTTTCTATTTTAAGTTTTTTTCTGATAATTACAAAACATTTAAGCTTTTTGATCCCACTAGAAATAAGTAAGCAAATTTTTATCATTTTTTCAATGTAATGAAGTACAAAATATAATAATGAAAAATCAATAATGAACAAATTAAAATATTTAGCAACATTTATTTTATAATTAATTTTTTGGTGAAAATATAAGAATAAAAGAACTGCAACTTTATTTTAACAGACTCTCTACTTGTATTTCTAAATAAAAATATGCCTAACTATCTTGCAATACATATTACTTCCAAATGGATATAGGCCCTACTGTTATATGTTTGAAATCATTGAATTTTCTATTTATATTTTATATTAATATTATTTTATAATAGCAAATCAACAAATTAATAAATGAAAGTGAAATGCATTCTATTATATGTTTTGTTTAATATATTCACTGTCATTTATAAGAGAGGAAAATGAGAGTGGTTATATTTGACATTTTCATATTCTGAATTAAATGCTTATTATATCTGTAAAACAATAGATTTCTTCTCTCTCTAAAAAATATTTCTGTTATTAAATACAGAAAAAATAAAATTTTTACAGGAATTTCTTTATTAGAATAGAAATGTTTGTTTTCCAAGGCATGATGCTGATTTCTGTCACTGGTTAGGCAACAAAAAATTTTATATAAATTACAATTTTTTAAAAATTATTTATAATCACTGTTTAGTTAATTTAAAGATATTTACCAATTTTCACTGTATTTTAGTCAGTTCTTGTTTTGTTTCTCTTCCATGCATGTTGCCTTGGGATACATCACATCTGTTTCTGATTTGATCTGCAAAAAATATTGCTGAAGTGATACCATCTATTTATAAAGTTGTTGTCATTCCTAGACACTTCCACTTTTGAAAGTAGGGAGATTGAGTTGTTAAAAGAAGACATATAGTATATTTAGTGTTATGACAACAAAAGTACCATATTCCTTAAATGTCTTTTCATATTTATATTTCATATTTTATATAGAATATTGCAGTTTTTCTTTTGTATAACCATTAATTGAAAGAAGTATAAATATTTATCTGTACTACCATTTCAAAAAAGTAAATTTGTAATACATTTTGTATTTATATTTGTTTCTTACATTTTATTTCTTTCATGATTAATTATATATAGATATATATTTTTTGTTTCTTAAACACTATGTAGTGTAATTAATTGATCATTTAGCATTCTTTCATCTATTTATTTCCAATTCAGTTGATACATAGTAGTGTAATAACATAGTGTTTCTTAAACACTATGTTATTACACTACATAGTGTTTAAGAAACAAATAAGAATGACAACACGGTTTCAGATTGGTAAAAAAAATATTTATATATTTATTATTATTTCTTTCACAAAGAAGTAGGCTTAGTTATAGATAAATATTTGACAAAAAATTACAATTAATTACAATTACTTGATATATCATAAAGAATTTTGAGTAAAATATCTTAAGCAAAAATAATGTCCTGTAAGTATAAAATTAAGATCATATTAGTGTAGTTTTAGCATTAAAACTGAAATACATGTAGTCTACATGATGACCAAACTAAAACTCAAGAATGTGATTAAAGTAATGTTAGAACAGGCAATTTGTGCATGATCATACAACATATTCAATATCAGAGTCTATCCCCAAAATCTTTCAAAATATTAACTAAACTGTGGAAAACAAACATTTCTATTCTAATAAAAAAATTCCTGTAGAAATTTTATTTTTTTTTGTATTTAATGATAGAAATAAATGTGATATATTAGGAAAAACAATGCATGATACTGCCTGTCAAAAAATGGCAAAAAATATGTTAAGTATGCTATTTGATAGCATATATTAAATAAACATACTTGTTCAGTTTTTATTGCAAAATAAAGAAATAGACTAAACAAACCTGCTTTGCATTAAAGAAGGATGTTAAACAAAAAAAATTAATTTTCAGAAATTATTTTTTATAAAACAACCACCTAAGCGATAATTCCAGCAAACGAACAATAAAAAAGGTTTAATGTTCAAAAATTGGAACACAGCTATGTTTGAAAACTGTTAGAGATAGAACTGTTTTTTCTATTCTTTGCAATTTTTCATGACGAGTGCCTCTGAAAGACGGCCAAAAACGTTTGAACATTAAACCTTTTTTATTGTTCGTTTGCTGGAATTATCACTTAGGTGTGAAGTGGTTGTTTTAATATATATTTCCAGTTTGTGTGTCAGTTTTTTATGTCTTATTTTTTTATAATAATATCCTAGTATATGATTATTGAATTGTGAAATGATTAAGAAAAAAAGATTATATACAAATGCATAGCCATGATAAAAGGAAGGAAAATGTTTATTATTATATTTTTAGTAAATAATTATAATTAAACAGTTTTTTTCTGAACAGTTATTTGAAGAACATTTTTACCTAATAAAATGAAAAATATATAATTACATTTTTCTTATATTGAAATACTTCAAAATGCCAATAAATATTTTTTTATTTTTAGTTGTGTCAGCAAGTCAATAATATGACATTATCACAAGTACCTGCACATTCACAAAGTTTTGGTAATCCTTCAGTTCCCCCTGTGAGAAGTAACTTTGGTCCATTGCCAAATTTAAATTCTACAAGCAGTGCCTATCAGCCAATGCCTGCATCAGCTTTTCCTTCAGTTCCCACGTATACTCAATCAAACAGAGATTTTATTTCTCCTCCACCACCACCTCTTCCTCCTCAATCACAGCATTCAACTTTCAATCAAGGAACTAATGTGCTTCAGAATCAAGCTCCATTACCCCCTACAACACAGTTCTCAAGTCCATCATATGGCCTTCCATTAAATTCATCAGTTAATAATTCACCATCAGTATCATCAGGTATTGGTACAAATGCAGCTGCTTTTAGTCAAAAACCACCACCTGTACCTTACAGTAATTCTACTAATAAGATGCAATCAAATCCTGGATCTTTGCCACCACTACCACCACCACCAAGTTCATTAGGGCCATCAATGAATAATATGCAGCAGTATCCTATGACTGCACCTCAGCCAATGGGACAATATCCACCAATGTCCAAAATGTCATCTCTGCAGGAACATTATCCTCCTGTATCATCTCAAATTCATCAGCCATTAATTTCACCAACTGGATCAACTCCTCCAAATTATCAATCTCAGTATAATCAGTCTGGAATTGGATCCCCTCCATTACCTGGAATGCCATCTGCTAATAGAATGAGTGGTCCTGTACCTCAGTCTCCACCACCACCACAGCTTCAAAGAAGACTTGATCCTGATCAGATGCCTAGTCCTGTAAGTACAGTTTTTATATTAATGTACTGTTTCTATATATAATAATATTTTGCTAATGTTGATTAAATTCAAATAACAAATAAATTTGAGTAATCAGTTTTGTTTCTTTATCTGTAAATTCATTAAAAAGTAAACTGTTAATTAAAAACTGTGAATAATTTTTCATTTATCTAAAAGCAAATATTTTCTTGTATTTGTATTTAGTTCTCTAATTATTATATTTTAGACAAATCAATTTTTTCATTTAATATGTAATAAATATAACACATTAGTATATAAATGTAATAATAAACAAATAAGTAATAAATAATACTAGGATATAATACTTTTATTTTGATACACATAGTTACAACTCTCAGTTGCATATCTTTTTGATATAAAACTAAATTAGTTAATAATCACTACAATTGATCTCTTCATAAAAAATGGTTATAGGTAATTCTATCTATAAAATTGTATCTATAATTCTGTATTTATTTCTAATTGTAAAGCTTTTTTGCTGTATTTTATTTTGAAACATCAATTACTGTATTTTATGACATACAAGACACCTTATCTCCAAAAAAAAAAAAAATTGCTCTAAATCTTATATGTGAAGCTGCATCTCTTCTAGGTTAATGAATTTCCCATACAGCATTTAGTAGGCTCTAGGTAATCTCTACCTAACCCAGCTCTTGAATAAAAATGATATTGTTTAATTAAACATATTATTTATTTTTTGTTACAGCTAAGTTGTTTTTGTATGTATTCAAGTATAATATTTTAATAGTAAATGACTTCTTTTAAACTTCTGTTTTTTCTTGATAAATAAGTGTACATTCTAATTTTACTTTTTTTAAAACCAGAATTCAGTAAAAAAAAAAAAAATGGTGCTGAGTGCCAAAGGTGCTTGTGGCTTAAATGCATTAAAAAGTTTTTCTAAATATTTTGTGCTAAAATGGAAGTGTGTCTTATATGCCATTAAAAAATATGCTTAAGGATTAATATATTATTATAAAATATTTTAATGAAATTAGATAATTTTAAAACAATAAAATTACTTATACTTTGTTGAAAAAATTATAAAGTCAAAGAACTACCAGATTACATTGGGCTACTTTTCCACAATTATATTTTAATTAATTACTAAATAATTGCCACTAGAGGAATTATTTAGTAATTAATTAAAATATAATTGTGGAAAAGTAGCCAAATGTAATCGGTGGTTGCTTCACTTTACAAATTTATCAAATTTCATGAGGTTTGTTTATGAAAAGATTATAAGCATTTGAAAGGTAATTAATGCTTTTATTTAAATGTAACTTGTTATTAATACTTTATGATTAAAACAATTAGATTATATTTGTGAGTCTCTTCATTTAATTTAATATCAGCTTGACACAGAGTTTATTTGCATTTAATTTTGATTAAACTTAAAATTGAAGGATTGTACAATTTAAACAAACCATGTTCCACAGGTCCCTTTGCTAGAATATTGTAATCACTTATTACATTGTCACTATGTTTGCACTAATAAAGTTTCATTTGATTCAAATACTTTTTTCATGGTGTACTTTTTTGTCAATGAGTGTAAATTGAGAATGCCTTCAGTTTTAAGGTACTAAATATTTGTTTAAATTGTACATAGTACAATTTAAACAAACCTTTAGTACCTTGTAGAATCTCCTCTTGTCTGAATATATGTAGCAATACAGTCAGTATGCAGACTTGCTGACGTAGAGACATTTACACTCATAGATAGCTGAAGCTGTTGTTCCTTCTGATTTCACAAATATTTGATGGGCTACAAATTTGGAGACTGGGAAGCCATGGAAGTGTGACAATATGGAGGATATATTCCTGGAAATCCTTGCTGCTGAGCATTATCTTGTCAGAAAATAGCTGTTTATAGCCCTATCATGAAAGGCAACACATGAGAATGCAGGATTTTCTGAACATATTGTCATGCTGTTAATGCTCTTGTATCATTACTAAGGGTAACTGACTGTTTATGAGATGGCTCTCCAGACTAATACTTTAGCAGTGGAGCAGTATTTCACTTAACAGTAAAGGCAGAATTAAACACTCACTAGTGGTCCTGTAGACTAATATTTTGATCATCTGTTTCCAAACAGAGTAGGATTTATTATTAAAGATGATATGCTGCCAGCCCATGCTTTTCTGTTACGATCCCACTGCAAACAAAATCAATAGTGTTGGGGTGCTAATGACAGGGTATGTATTTGCCTCTGCTGGTCACCTGTAAATGGTATGGGAAGAGACAGGGTTCTATAACAAGATCTGTTGGTGAACTATGACACTATTGCAACTGTTTGTGCTTGTCTTATGATCAGACCATCATCTGTCTTGATAGATGTGTCTGGAGTGTCCAGATCCTGCTCATCATGTATATATGTCCTCATATAACCATTATCCCCAAGACCTCACATTCAGGTCAGAACAACCCAGATTGCAGATAATTTGATGAAATGACCATGTAGGATTTCATAAATTCTGTCAGCTGTCTGTAATATTTTTGATTGCATCACAAAGGCATTCAATGATCTTCAAACAGTAGGTACACTGAAAATTCTGAATACAGTGAGTTTCTGCAAGTTTTTTATGGTTTATTGGAATAACAATTTTAAGGCACTATGATGGCATTATTTGGTGTTCAATCAAACACATTAAATAATAATGTCTAATTACTGCAAAACATAGCTGTATGCTAAGTTTTGCAATAATTAGACATTTCTGTCTGGGTATTTAACTTTTTGTAATGAGTGTAGTTACACATTGTTTTAATTTTCAATAGCATCTTACTTAGATACTGAAATAATGAAATTGTAGATTTATGATGTACAGTACAGTTATGTAGGAAAAATGATAATGATTAAGAATATTAACTATATCAATGTATGTTTTATTTCAAATATTAATAAAAATTTAAAAACTGCATTTTTAAAACAATTGTTTTGTTTTTATAATTGACTTAAATCACTTTATTCTACAGATTCAAGTAATTGAAGATGATAAAAAGAATAGATCAGGTGAATTTTGTACCAGCACAAGAGGTCAGGTTCCTCCTTTAGTGACTACTGATTTTACAGTTCAAGATGGAGGTAAAAGATGAATTTGAATTAAAACTCTTACTCTATGTATAATTGACTAATGCAGTGTATAACATAATTATAAGACCGGTAAGAAATCTATGATGAAAGAACAATGCACAATAACTTTTGCCTTTTATTTTAAGTACATAATTTTTACAGCATATGCATCTCATTTCAGTACGCCAACCATTCAAAATCAAGAAGGTACATTGACTTTAAAGAAAGTGTTTGAATGATAGGAAACTTATCTGTAACATAATTATAAGACCAGTAAACATTAATTCCAAATTATGTTATTTTAATAACTAGCAGATCTTCCATTTTTTGAAATGAATGAAAACACAATATTTGGCATGTATCCATCAATTTTTTTTAGTTTCAGGCATGATTCACCCAAGCTTCATTCAGTGCACTTCTAAATGCTTCAACAGATGCATACTACTTCAAATTTTCATATACCATTGACATTAGTAGTCCCCATAGGCTTTTCATAGAGTTCAGATCAGCACTTAATGCTAGCCACTCTACTAAAATGATATTTTTATTTACGAATCTGTTGTTTTGAAGAGTTAGAAATATGATAGCTGGCATTACTTTGTTGAAAAACACAATTATATTCTACTATCAAATGACCTGTTGAAAGATGTGTTTCTAGGAGTTCCTGATAAGTTTTTGAATTAGGTCTGCCATTTACAAAGACCAAATATTCTTTCCCTTAGAAGAAAATATCACTCACACTATTAATGAGCAACCACCAAATTTACTGAACCTTTCCCAGGATTCTTTCCAAGTATCATGCCTGTAATAAGTGTTATCTTCCATTCCATCAAGATTAAACTTTTTCATCTGAAAAAATTACTTTATTCTTTTGATCAGGGCATAACATTTTTAGCCCATTTTAATTTTGCATCAACATGCACTTTTCTACATTTTGGTTTTGTCTTCAGTTTGAAATATTTAAATATGATCAGACTTCTTGTCTTCCATATAATTTCATGAGATATCACCATGATTATTTCTCTAGCAATTGCTCTTGTAGATTTTCTTCTTTGTATTGCTTTATTTTGAATATTTCATTCTTTTTCACTAAGTGTTTTAATTTTAATCATTTCTCTTTTGCATTATTAACTCCTTGTTTAATAACATAATGAACTGCAATCTTTGACTTTTGAGTTTATTTAGCAATTTCTCTCTCTGGTCTTCCTTCAACTTTAAATATGATAATTTCATAAATTTCTGTTTCACTAAGCTCTTCATTCTTCACCTTGAGGCATGTTAATATACAGTCAACAAAATATTATTGGCATGTTGTAAAATTTTCACTTTTAATAGATTCAAAAAGTACAGTTTTAAGCTTTCTAAAACTTACATATTGTAAACTACAAACCATCCATGTTTATATACATTTATTTCTATTTTAAAATAAATACAATCTTCAAAAAAATCACAAAACAAAATACTGTTGAAAATTATGCAAGAAGTTTATTGGTACAGTGACAAACTTTGCTTTACAAACATATAGTTTTGTCATATTGAAACTTTCTAGTACTTTGTTTAGTCTCCTGTTTGTTTAATAACTGCTTTGCAATGACAAGGCATACTTGTAACTGGTTTTTCAGACTTTAGGGTCAGTTTCATTCCATGCCAATTGTTATCATCTGTTTCAACTCATCTTTGATTTTTGGATGTTTCTTGGCTACTTTTCTTTTTATTTCTTCCCACAGATGTTCAATAGGATTCTCATCCACACCAATCCAAAATGATAACATCCTGGATTTTAAATATTCTTTCACTACCTAGCTTTATGTATTGAAAGACAAAAATTTGTTTTACTCCTAATTTGATAGCTAAAGTAAAAAGATTTTCATGCAATATTTTTAAGTATTATTCTTTTCTTATGGTGTTATCAATAAACACCAGTTTCCAATTTCTTTCCTGCTCATACATGCAAACCGTCATACAACCATCTTCATGTTTCATAGTTGGTTTAGTATGGTTTAGTACATATTTGATTAAATGATTCTCCTGTTTTTTCCAAACTTTTTTAGCACCCTTATGTCTAAACAGGTTAAACTTACTTTCATCAGATCAAATAACATGATTCCAAAACATAACTGGATTCTTTAGATACTTTTTTGCTCATAGAAGTTGTTTCTTCTTGTTTTCTTTACTTGTTCGTGTTTTTTTTAAATATCATGATTTCTTTAATAAAAATCCGATGATTAAATTCTTAACTAAAATATAAATTTAAATACTTTAAATTAACAAAAAACGTTTTATTTAAGAACTATTAAAAGCGAATTGATTGATAAGAATAGAGAGATCTATTATTAAATTTGCATTTACATTCATTATGAAACACTGATATTTTATTTTCTGTATATATCTTGAAGTGGATTCTTATGAATTTTGCTTGATGAGAAAGTTAGAAGCCATTCCTAATTAAACTTACAACCACTAATTTTAAACCCAGAAGAACTTTAAATAAAGAATCTTCAAATACCGGATTAAAAAACAAAAATAATCCCTCATCAAACCCTTTAACCGTTATTAAACAAGAGTAAACTTACATGCAAACGTTTTCGGATCCCTCCCTAGGTCCTTTCTCAAGCAACTATTCTTCTTTAAAATTCGTTAGAACTTCTTCAAAACTGTGATATTCGAAAAACTACTTCTTCTGAACCACATTTCAAAAGTCGAAATTCAAATATCAATGTGAATCATGTGCATTCCAGTATTCCGTAATGTAATGCTCGTTTTTCTTAAAAAGGTTTTTATGGATTTTTACGTTAACGAAAAAATAAATAAAGAATAAATAAAATAGCNCTTAGGAGAATGTGTGTTTATTATTAATAATTTTTAAAGGCATTTAACATTAGAAATATTATTGACATTTATAAGTTAAACAAGAAAATTAAGTATTGATATAGTTGAGAAAATATTTTTATGGAAACTTGAAAGAAATGTGATCACTTCTGTCTTCTGATCACTTGCTTCAAAATGTTTATGCTTGAATTCAGTTTAATATTCAAATTATTTCCTTTATTTAGATCATTCAAGTCAATAAATAAACAGACTTTTGTTCTATATTGAATTTCATTCTAACATAAATTTTATATAATTTTCTAGTATGAAGAGTTTGTATAACAAATATTTTTGGTTTATTTTATAAACCTGCTTCAGGTTTGAAATTATACAATTTGAAATTTCCTTTTGCTGGAAAATTAAGTAAGGTATTGATTTTCTTACTAGATATTCATTCCAGTTATAATTTTAAACCTTAACATACATTTTACAGTCTTTTACATACATATAACAGTTACATTGTGTTTTTGATACAGGAAGTCTCTGTGATACCATGTATTATATTACTGTAATCTGTAAGTTACTAAAGACTATATGTTGCTGTATATTCTACCGTCAAGTTTTTAGAGCCCATTTTCTGTAACAATAAATTTGCTGGTATAGTCTACTAAAGCTCAATAAAACTTCTGTACAGAGCTGATTGTAATAAACTATTGCATTGTATCCACCCTCTCATTTTTCACATCATTGGGAGAAAACACTTTGCTAACTCAGACTTTCTTAAACTTGGACAACCTTCACTCCTGTTAGTACAAGTTAGTGGGGTGTGCTATCAATAAATCAGTAAAAAAAATTAATAGCTAAATAATTTAAATAAAAATGATTATAAAAAACTTTATCTAAAAATATTTATTCTAAACAGAAATTACTTTAAATTTATGATTGATTAAAAGGAAAAATGCAGTATGAAATTATATTTTCTAGATAATTATCTAAAGCATATTAATTTTAATTATTTAAAATATTGATATTAATACAATAAACTATCATATTTGAGTTTCTTTTTATAAAATATTTATCAGTTTCTCATTTATATGACTTAAAAACTTGTTCATAATAATCAACGGGTTTTTAAGTCATATAAGGCTATGTTCATATTACCATAAACAATGACAAATCCTAAATGAAAATGACAGCATGTCTTTCATTGTACTTGTTCATCACCAAAGCATTCACTTTGTTCATTAGTTTTCTTCTTAGAGCATGCACAACTTGCATTAGGCTTAGAGTTATTCTGTTGCTTTCTGCATTTTTAGACCGAACTCATCTGTTTTAAAATTAGATATGCAGATTAAAATGTTAATTGTTTGACATCAATTTATTACTTTTATTAAGGAAAATATCAAAATGCCAATGGTGAATCATAGCTATTTGTATTGAAGAAACATATAAACTATCTGTCAGAGTTGAGTTGACTAGACCAGTTAAAATTTTACTTGTTCATATAACAAAAGATTTTATATTGGAAGGTTCTGGGCTTTCAAATGAACAAATTGCTTGTATAATAAATGTATTCATTTCTTACACTTTGAATGTTTTATTTTAATTGTCAATATCCAACAACAAATTTTAGAAAATAGGTGTTGTTCATATTATCTAAAATTTATTTTTAATAAACAAAATTATATTATTGCATAATTCCATAGTTTATTATATTTTTTATAATTATTTGCAACTTTTTTCAATACATTTGTTTTATTCCTAATTAAAATTACTTCAAGTTCTGTTTTTCAAGTTTATGTAAACATACCTGATAGTAAGATGTTTAAATATAATGTTTGAATTAAGAAAATGACTGAAATTTTGTTTTTATAGATAATATGAAAATGTAATTCATCAGTTTTTTAAAATATATTTTTCATATTTTTGAACAATATTTATAGTTATGTGCATTTATGACTATAGTGTAACATAGGTTTTGTCATGAGAGTGAATATTATATGCTGCTAGATTTAAGTACAATAAAGATGAATTTTAACATATGTATCATTCCACCGATAAAGCTAAGTAAAAAAATTAGAAACATGAACCGTGTTCGATGTACTGTACAATGTATGTTACAGATTGTTTTATTGATATTGTGTTTTTTGTATTTATTATAATTGTTTTTGTAATTCAAATATTCAATGAATATATTTTGTTGTATTACAACAAAATGATCTGAACTTAGTTTTTTCATTATGCATAGAATTTTATTGTATCAATATTTGTTGTAAAAAGATTACATTTTTTAATAATTTGCATAAATTATAAAATTCATAGTTGTAATTATAACAAAATTATTATATGATAATATTTATTTTAGCTTACACTGTAATTCAAAGATTTAAATAGCAGGTGATTTTTGTTTAACAGTTTATGTTATGTAGTCAATACACAAACAAACATTTATTTTTTCCTAGTTTTAAAATTGTAATTATTGATAGAAAAATAGAAAATTAATTATGTTTAAATATATATTGCAGTGTATATTTTATTATTGCAATTTAATATGATATTAAGTAAAAAGACTAATAAATATGAAATACAAAAGATAAGTTTGAAAACATTTCTAGAAATACGAATGTTATAGAAAAAGTTTAAATTTGTAGGTAATAAAAAACTTCACTATGATATTAGTTATAATATATATAAAATATTTTAGGTACCACCACCTATATCTAATCCTGGTGATCTGGGTCCTGTTCGTTGTAATAGGTGTAAAGCATATATGTGTCCATTTATGCAATTCATTGATGGTGGAAGAAGATTTCAATGTGTGTTTTGTAAAAGTGCAACTGAAGGTAATATTAATATTTTCTATTGTAGTGAATCCTGATTTATGAGTATTTCATATACAGGAAGTTATTTTATTTCTCTTTTCAATTTGAGATGAAATATTTTATACAGGAAGCATTGACCAATATTTACAAGAATGAAATTTTCTTGTAAATAGCAAATGCAATGAGATTGAAATTCCCATGCATTTAGATTAGATGGTTTGTGAATAAATGAACCTAATGAACAAATACACACTGTGAATGAAGCAAAGAAAAATGGAGAATAGAACTTCCATTTTCTTTTTTGTTTATACTTTGTTTGTTCATTAGGAGTAGTTTCATTTGTTCTAATGTCCCTATGCAAAAGTTTAGCAAACTTTATCCCTATATTCTATCTGTGGTTAAAATTTTATTAATTAAACATAAATTTCATTTTACTTGTTTTATTTAAATTATTTAAAATTTTTTGGCATGAAATACTAATAAATCTAACAAGAGAAAAAATGATTTTATTCCAGATATCTATAATGCTTGACTATAATAAAGCAGTAAAGCAATGAAACAATTTGTAATAATCAAGTGTCATGAATAAATATTCTTTTACTATGTTTTTGCAGTTTACAGAGACAAAGCAATAAAATAAGTGAAAAGTTTAAAATAAATAACATATTCTTAAAACTTTACTGTATTTTCAAAAATTATCTATTAATACCATCATTAAGTAAGATGGGAAAAAAGACAATATTATTTGATACTGTTAGATGAAAAAATTTGTATTCCAAACAAAATATTTACCTAATTTATTAATAGATCAATTATTTTAAGATAGAAGAAATTCTAGAAGAATGTCTAGAAGAAATGCTATAAATATGACTAAGGAGAATGTGTGTTTATTATTAATAATTTTTAAAGGCATTTAACATTAGAAATATTATTGACATTTATAAGTTAAACAAGAAAATTAAGTATTGATATAGTTGAGAAAATATTTTTATGGAAACTTGAAAGAAATGTGATCACTTCTGTCTTCTGATCACTTGCTTCAAAATGTTTATGCTTGAATTCAGTTTAATATTCAAATTATTTCCTTTATTTAGATCATTCAAGTCAATAAATAAACAGACTTTTGTTCTATATTGAATTTCATTCTAACATAAATTTTATATAATTTTCTAGTATGAAGAGTTTGTATAACAAATATTTTTGGTTTATTTTATAAACCTGCTTCAGGTTTGAAATTATACAATTTGAAATTTCCTTTTGCTGGAAAATTAAGTAAGGTATTGATTTTCTTACTAGATATTCATTCCAGTTATAATTTTAAACCTTAACATACATTTTACAGTCTTTTACATACATATAACAGTTACATTGTGTTTTTGATACAGGAAGTCTCTGTGATACCATGTATTATATTACTGTAATCTGTAAGTTACTAAAGACTATATGTTGCTGTATATTCTACCGTCAAGTTTTTAGAGCCCATTTTCTGTAACAATAAATTTGCTGGTATAGTCTACTAAAGCTCAATAAAACTTCTGTACAGAGCTGATTGTAATAAACTATTGCATTGTATCCACCCTCTCATTTTTCACATCATTGGGAGAAAACACTTTGCTAACTCAGACTTTCTTAAACTTGGACAACCTTCACTCCTGTTAGTACAAGTTAGTGGGGTGTGCTATCAATAAATCAGTAAAAAAAATTAATAGCTAAATAATTTAAATAAAAATGATTATAAAAAACTTTATCTAAAAATATTTATTCTAAACAGAAATTACTTTAAATTTATGATTGATTAAAAGGAAAAATGCAGTATGAAATTATATTTTCTAGATAATTATCTAAAGCATATTAATTTTAATTATTTAAAATATTGATATTAATACAATAAACTATCATATTTGAGTTTCTTTTTATAAAATATTTATCAGTTTCTCATTTATATGATTTAAAAACTTGTTCATAATAATCAACGGGTTTTTAAGTCATATAAGGCTATGTTCATACTACCATAAACAATGACAAATCCTAAATGAAAATGACAGCATGTCTTTCATTGTACTTGTTCATCACCAAAGCATTCACTTTGTTCATTAGTTTTCTTCTTAGAGCATGCACAACTTGCATTAGGCTTAGAGTTATTCTGTTGCTTTCTGCATTTTTAGACCGAACTCATCTGTTTTAAAATTAGATATGCAGATTAAAATGTTAATTGTTTGACATCAATTTATTACTTTTATTAAGGAAAATATCAAAATGCCAATGGTGAATCATAGCTATTTGTATTGAAGAAAATCACAATGCACTTTCTATGCTTTGGTCTAGAAATTACAATTAAAAGTCATCAAAGGATTTTTTAAAAATTATTTTCATTATGTCTCCAAATACTTTTGACCATCTATTAAGCTTCATAGGACCTTGTTTTTCAACACAAACAATTAGCAGTTTTTCCATCTTGTTCAAAGAATTGTCAGAAGTTTACTTTGATTGGCCAGTATCGTTATAACAACAACAAATGTTGAATCTTGGTGACCTTTTGAATATTTGATCAACAATAATGACTAGTGTGAACATTTTATAAACAAAGACGAATGATAAAAATATCAGTTTCTGTATTGTTGTTTGCAGTGTGAATGCAGCCTACATGAAAAATTGCTAAATACTTTACAAAAATACTAGGACAAAAATTAAGATTAGTTTTAATACAAACCTAAAAGTTTGTATTAATAATATTTTAATTTTTTTTGTCTGCCTTTTTCTTATTATGCTCTATACAAATGTTAAGATTTTATTTAGTAATGTTTTTGTTCTTCTTTGAGACCATATCTAAATAAAATAATCCATTTGCTTCCCAGATTTAAGCAGTTATTTTTATGATAATATTATGTTACCAAGATATATGATATTTTATTATTTGATATACTTCTATATTCTTAATTTTGAACATAACTTATTTCATCTTTTTTTCTTTTTTCTTTAAATATTCTAGTACCAGAAGAATATTTTGCGTATTTGGATCATATGGGTGATAGAACTGATAAATATCAAAGGCCAGAGCTTTGTCTCGGTTCTTATGAATTTATTGCTACAAAGGATTATTGCAAGGTAAATTATTCATTTAAATAATTAGGTGTGCTAATTCAAAACAAAAAACAAAATTATGAAATTTTATTTTCAGAATGGCCAATTTCCTAATCCTCCAGCCTTTATATTCATGATAGATGTTTCTTATAACAGTATAAGAAATGGAATGGTAAAATTATTATGTGAAAATATGAAGAAAATTTTAATGAATTTACCAAGGTAAGTAAATTTATAAATAATTGCAAATTCATAGTAAATAAATAGAGGTTCTTATTTTTTTTTACTCAGTGTATTATTGTACAAGTAAAATTTGATATATTACTTGGTAGAAAGATTACTGTAATTTTTTTAAGAATGATTCATGAGTTATCTGTAGGCCAGTTTGAAAGCAGATAAAACTTATGCGATGATTTGGTATATGTACATGATTACGGTATTTTATGGATATCTTCCAATTTTAACTTGCAATTATGAAGTTATCAACAGCTTTTCCTTTGTCTGAATTTGTGAAGAATGTCTTTAAAAATAAAAAAAAAATGTTTACATAATGTATTTATTCATTTATCAGTACAATTTTTCCAGAAACCACCAAAAAAAATAATAATAATAATCATGTCTCAATTTTAGTTTGCTTCCATTTTCTGTATGTCAATCAGTATTTTAATTGCTATTATTAAACACCCTTACTTGAACCTGTAACTTAAGCTGATAAATTTCTGGTAATATTTCTTTTTTAAGAAATAATACCAGAAATTTATATAACAATTTTCAGAGAACTATTTAGAAGTGAGCTGTTGATTTTATCAAATACTAATTCTCTGCAGTAATAGCTAAATAACTAATTCTCTGACCTGTGTCATTGGATATTGTCAAGTCTGCATGTGGCCTTCTTCATAAAATCAGCAATGATATCATTAATGGAAATTATTTTTTTATACTGTTTATTTACTCTGTATCTGGAAGGTCATACTGTTACAACAAGAACAACTCTGACCATGTTGCCACCCTAGATTCATCTGAATTCCTTGTTTGTTTTTTAAACTACTGATAATATTGACATTAAAATTTTTTTATTTAATTTTTTCAAGGTTATTTTAGCATTTATTAATAATATGTTATGGATTGTGTCCTAGTTGGATTGTGATATTAATGCCTAGTACTATAATGGATCAAGGTAATGGCATAGCTACATAAAAAAACTTATTTTGTTTATGCCATTCGTGTATATCTGTATTAAGAAATATCTGGCTATTTGGCATGTGTTTAAATGCCTGCTTTCTGTAATGGGATGTATATACTGTTGTTAAGGTCTGTGTTCCAGATTTTTGTATGATGATTCCTGTGCTAGAGAGGACAGGGGCAATAAGTAACTTAGCTATTATTCATGGGTGCTTTCAAGTTCTGAATATTTACTAAATTTTTTATATATATATTTTGTATTGAGATTTGGAATGTATATCTATGATTGTTTATCAATGAATGTGATGTCTAGCCTGCTATGATTATGACTCAATTATAGTATATGTTGTTTTTTAAAACTATCTTCAGTGTGTATTTATAGTATGGTAGCTGTAATAATTCATGTTTATTTGCAAGCTTTTTATTTATTGTTTTATTTGATTACATTAATGTATGTTTCCAATCTTTTAGTACATAAGATGTACCATATGTACTAAAAGATTGCAGTCTAGTGTATATGTACAATACATTGTATAGTTTGTGCATGATGTGGCATTTCTTACTATAAGTGTCATGTCTTTTAAAATGTACGTTTTGTAGTTTTCTTATTTAAGATCTAGTCTTGTAAGGTAATAATAAATCCTTCCATCTCTCAAAAGAAGATCCATGGACTCATGGATCTTTTGAGAGCTATAGTTTGATGGAGTATTGTCAACATGATTCTGGCAAATATGCCATAACAACTCAAATAATTATTATAACAATGTGTAAAAATAGAAAGTATTTAAACATTATACAAATATCAAACATTTTTTATAAATTTCAAATTTTTAAAATAAATTTGATATATGAATTTCTGAAAGTGTATTTAATGTTATAATTTTTTCTTAATTTTCATAGAGAGAATGGAGTTGATAAATCAAAGATGAAAGTTGGATTTGTTACTTACAGCAATGTTGTCCACTTCTATAATGTGAAGGTTGGTAATTATTTTATTATGTGAAAATATTATTATGTTTAGTGTATTTTGACTTTGAAGAACAATGTATTTCTCATGTGATAGGCTAATAATGTCAATAAATATCATAAAATATTTATGTATAGAAAAAAAAGATACTTGAATGTAAAATTGTTTTTAATTCAGTTTGTTTTTATTCAGTAAAAAGTTTAAAATTATATTTATATATCATTAGTTTTTATTTTCTAGAATATTTTACTTTCAAAATGACAATTCTATTGCTAGAATTGCTAATACATGATTTTTTTTAAATTGATATGTGCAATTCCACCATTTGATAAGGTGATAAGATACAAAGAATGTTAATTTGGTATTGAAAATTTATAAATTATATTGTTAAATGTTTAATATGAATAATAATAATTTTCTGTTTTCAAAAAACATATAAGTTTCAGAAATTGAAGCAACTTCAAATTCAGANATAAGTATTGTTTTATGTATACAGTTAGAGATACAACTCATTAATATGGAAGTGTTGTATGCTTTGCAAATTTCCATTTGTTCCAACCACTTGAGGTGGTCCATAAACGGTGTAGTAATGAGGAGTTTGGCGTTGTCAAAGTTTGCCGAAATCTCCGGGTCTGACGCATACATGGATAACGACGTAGAACCCCTTTTGTGGAGGATGTCCCATCTGTGTTCAGTCCATCTGACACCAATAGCATGTTTAGTAGCGCCAATGTAGACCAGTTCCCGATATGCTATTTTATTTTTTCTTTATTTATTTTTTCGTTAACATAAAAATCCATAAAAACCTTTTTAAGAAAAACGAGCATTACATTACGAAATACTGGAATGCACATGATTCACATTGATATTTGAATTTCGTCTTTTGAATTGTGATTCGGAAGAAGTAGTTTTTCGAATATCACAGTTTTGAAGAAGTTTGTTCTACTGGTCTTCGTTCTAACGAATTTTAAACAAGAATAGTTGCTTGAGGAAGGACCCAGGGAGGGATCCGAAAACGTTTGCATGTAATTTTACTCTTGTTTAATACCAGAAGAACTTTTTTTATAAATTACTTACATTGTTTGATTTGTAGTTCAGATTTTTATTATACTGTTTTTCATATGATTTTGTATTCTATATATTATTACTATTTTAAAAAAGTACTAATTGAATAAGAGTAAATTATTACATGATTTCATATTTTAATTTTAAATAAACATAATTTTACTTCTGGGAATTTTTGTTTTATAGCACAAAGTATTTGTATCTCACTTGTCACTTGGTATTACTTGATTATACTTTACAATGTTATTATGATTCATTCTAATATTTTTTATTTTTAATACAAAATCTAACAAGAAACGGAACAAAGTTATTAATTTATAAATCATTTTAAATTATTTAACATGATTTATATTTTAAGAATTTTTGTAACTATTTTTAGGTATATGCAGTCCTCGATTTATGAGATCTACGATTTATAATGTTCCCTGTACATCAGATATGTTGAAACAGACATCAGTTCCATTTGCTATAACAATAAGTCCATTTGCACAGTTAAATGAAGCTGAGGTATATATTCTTTCATATAATTTTTTTAAAACTAAAAAGTACATAGATTATAAATAGTTATAAATTAATAGTTTAAAAACACTTAAGCCTTTATTTTAAAATTAAAATTTTTAGAGAGTTTAGAAATTTGATTTCATTTATAAACAGTTAGTATAAGTATTGTTTTATGTATACAGTTAGAGATACAACTCATTAAAATGATAAAAACTTGAAAAATTTTGATTTATTTATACGGGATATTTTGCGTTCTGACAAAAGAGGACTACTTATTTATTTATTTTACACTCAATAGGAAATGTAAAAAGACAATTGATTTCCATTTCCTTTTACAATTTACCCAAAACTAACAATAATTCAAATTTGAATTATTATACTATTGTTTATAGCATATACCAGGGGTGGGCAAGCAAAAGTTCAGTGGGAGCTGAAATGTAGGTTTTGCAAAATGCATGGGAGCCGCAGTTCTGTACTTTTTTATTCTGTACCATGATTGTATTATATAATATTAAACAAATATTGAATTTTTTTAATAAACATATTTTCACAAAATTATGGAAATAAAATTGTAAAAATAATAATAAAAACAGAAATTAACACTTTCAGCAAGAACTTGCATAGTATATGCCAGACGGGCATTTGCTATGTCTGGCATATGCTATGTCTGGCATATACTATGCAAAAACACTTTTCTAAGTTTTCTATTTTTTTAATTTACTTATACTGTATTTTGTTATTAAGTGTTATGTATGCATAACTTCTCTCTATAATTTTTTTATTTTAATGGTATTTATATTTTAAATCCATAATTTTTCTATAAACATATAAACTATCTGTCAGAGTTGAGTTGACTAGACCAGTTAAAATTTTACTTGTTCATATAACAAAAGATTTTATATTGGAAGGTTCTGGGCTTTCAAATGAACAAATTGCTTGTATAATAAATGTATTCATTTCTTACACTTTGAATGTTTTATTTTAATTGTCAATATCCAACAACAAATTTTAGAAAATAGGTGTTGTTCATATTATCTAAAATTTATTTTTAATAAACAAAATTATATTATTGCATAATTCCATAGTTTATTATATTTTTTATAATTATTTGCAACTTTTTTCAATACATTTGTTTTATTCCTAATTAAAATTACTTCAAGTTCTGTTTTTCAAGTTTATGTAAACATACCTGATAGTAAGATGTTTAAATATAATGTTTGAATTAAGAAAATGACTGAAATTTTGTTTTTATAGATAATATGAAAATGTAATTCATCAGTTTTTTAAAATATATTTTTCATATTTTTGAACAATATTTATAGTTATGTGCATTTATGACTATAGTGTAACATAGGTTTTGTCATGAGAGTGAATATTATATGCTGCTAGATTTAAGTACAATAAAGATGAATTTTAACATATGTATCATTCCACCGATAAAGCTAAGTAAAAAAATTAG
>NW_019386694.1:113548-124048 GCF_000671375.1 Centruroides sculpturatus | reverse complement strand
ATTTTTTTTTTTTTTTTTTTTTTTTTAAATAATCGTGACTATTTTATCATCCGAAATTACTTGTTTTATTTTTCACAAACAAAATAGATATATTAATAAATATAAAAACAAAAAATTATTTCTAAAGTTCGTTTTAATATAAAAATTATGACGCATAGCGACATCTAGTATCAAAAACGTTCCGGTGCAGAAATGAATAAATTCGGGTTCGACAAATGAGGTCAACACGAAAATATTCGGGAACAACACGGGACGGGTATCGCGTGTAGGCGCTACGGGGTCTCTATAAATTACTAAGTCTAGCTCTACTTTTACCGTCTCTTGCGGATCGCCCCCTGATGGCCACCACGTGTTCACAATGCTCGGACATCCGGCGACAACTTTCTATGGACAAAAAGCACTTAGCGGTGTGGGCGGAGTGACCAAATCTATTTTTTGCCACGAAAATTTCAAAATTCATATTTTTACTGCATTATTTACGTCCGGGCCACTCACAAAAGGTCAGCGGGCCGCAGGTTGAGTATGGGGGCTCTATACAAATGTTAAGATTTTATTTAGTAATGTTTTTGTTCTTCTTTGAGACCATATCTAAATAAAATAATCCATTTGCTTCCCAGATTTAAGCAGTTATTTTTATGATAATATTATGTTACCAAGATATATGATATTTTATTATTTGATATACTTCTATATTCTTAATTTTGAACATAACTTATTTCATCTTTTTTTCTTTTTTCTTTAAATATTCTAGTACCAGAAGAATATTTTGCGTATTTGGATCATATGGGTGATAGAACTGATAAATATCAAAGGCCAGAGCTTTGTCTCGGTTCTTATGAATTTATTGCTACAAAGGATTATTGCAAGGTAAATTATTCATTTAAATAATTAGGTGTGCTAATTCAAAACAAAAAACAAAATTATGAAATTTTATTTTCAGAATGGCCAATTTCCTAATCCTCCAGCCTTTATATTCATGATAGATGTTTCTTATAACAGTATAAGAAATGGAATGGTAAAATTATTATGTGAAAATATGAAGAAAATTTTAATGAATTTACCAAGGTAAGTAAATTTATAAATAATTGCAAATTCATAGTAAATAAATAGAGGTTCTTATTTTTTTTACTCAGTGTATTATTGTACAAGTAAAATTTGATATATTACTTGGTAGAAAGATTACTGTAATTTTTATAAGAATGATTCATGAGTTATCTGTAGGCCAGTTTGAAAGCAGGTAAAACTTATGCGATGATTTGGTATATGTACATGATTACGGTATTTTATGGATATCTTCCAATTTTAACTTGCAATTATGAAGTTATCAACAGCTTTTCCTTTGTCTGAATTTGTGAAGAATGTCTTTAAAAATAAAAAAAAAAATGTTTACATAATGTATTTATTCATTTATCAGTACAATTTTTCCAGAAACCACCAAAAAAAAAAAAAATAATAATAATCATGTCTCAATTTTAGTTTGCTTCCATTTTCTGTATGTCAATCAGTATTTTAATTGCTATTATTAAACACCCTTACTTGAACCTGTAACTTAAGCTGATAAATTTCTGGTAATATTTCTTTTTTAACAAATAATACCAGAAATTTATATAACAATTTTCAGAGAACTATTTAGAAGTGAGCTGTTGATTTTATCAAATACTAATTCTCTGCAGTAATAGCTAAATAACTAATTCTCTGACCTGTGTCATTGGATATTGTCAAGTCTGCATGTGGCCTTCTTCATAAAATCAGCAATGATATCATTAATGGAAATTATTTTTTTATACTGTTTATTTACTCTGTATCTGGAAGGTCATACTGTTACAACAAGAACAACTCTGACCATGTTGCCACCCTAGATTCATCTGAATTCCTTGTTTGTTTTTTAAACTACTGATAATATTGACATTAAAATTTTTTTATTTAATTTTTTCAAGGTTATTTTAGCATTTATTAATAATATGTTATGGATTGTGTCCTAGTTGGATTGTGATATTAATGCCTAGTACTATAATGGATCAAGGTAATGGCATAGCTACATAAAAAAACTTATTTTGTTTGTGCTATTTGTGTATATCTGTATTAAGAAATATCTGGCTATTTGGCATGTGTTTAAATGCCTGCTTTCTGTAATGGGATGTATATACTGTTGTTAAGGTCTGTGTTCCAGATTTTTGTATGATGATTCCTGTGCTAGAGAGGACAGGGGCAATAAGTAACTTAGCTATTATTCATGGGTGCTTTCAAGTTCTGAATATTTACTAAATTTTTTATATATATATTTTGTATTGAGATTTAGAATGTATATCTATGATTGTTTATCAATGAATGTGATGTCTAGCCTGCTATGATTATGACTCAATTATAGTATATGTTGTTTTTTAAAACTATCTTCAGTGTGTATTTATAGTATGGTAGCTGTAATAATTCATGTTTATTTGCAAGATTTTTATTTATTGTTTTATTTGATTACATTAATGTATGTTTCCAATCTTTTAGTACATAAGATGTACCATATGTACTAAAAGATTGCAGTCCAGTGTATATGTACAATACATTGTATAGTTTGTGCATGATGTGGCATTTCTTACTATAAGTGTCATGTCTTTTAAAATGTACGTTTTGTAGTTTTCTTATTTAAGATCTAGTCTTGTAAGGTAATAATAAATCCTTCCATCTCTCAAAAGAAGATCCATGGACTCATGGATCTTTTGAGAGCTATAGTTTGATGGAGTATTGTCAACATGATTCTGGCAAATATGCCATAACAACTCAAATAATTATTATAACAATGTGTAAAAATAGAAAGTATTTAAACATTATACAAATATCAAACATTTTTTATAAATTTCAAATTTTTAAAATAAATTTGATATATGAATTTCTGAAAGTGTATTTAATGTTATAATTTTTTCTTAATTTTCATAGAGAGAATGGAGTTGATAAATCAAAGATGAAAGTTGGATTTGTTACTTACAGCAATGTTGTCCACTTCTATAATGTGAAGGTTGGTAATTATTTTATTATGTGAAAATATTATTATGTTTAGTGTATTTTGACTTTGAAGAACAATGTATTTCTCATGTGATAGGCTAATAATGTCAATAAATATCATAAAATATTTATGTATAGAAAAAAAAGATACTTGAATGTAAAATTGTTTTTAATTCAGTTTGTTTTTATTCAGTAAAAAGTTTAAAATTATATTTATATATCATTAGTTTTTATTTTCTAGAATATTTTACTTTCAAAATGACAATTCTATTGCTAGAATTGCTAATACATGATTTTTTTTAAATTGATATGTGCAATTCCACCATTTGATAAGGTGATAAGATACAAAGAATGTTAATTTGGTATTGAAAATTTATAAATTATATTGTTAAATGTTTAATATTTTAAAATTGTTTTTTTATTATTTCCTTTCTGTTAATTTATGGATTTATTAAGTACATTTCTCTATTTTGTACCAAAAAAAAATTAGAATATGTAAATTGGAGTCAATAATAGCAAAACCCTATGGAAATTTGAATAAGAATGCAAGTGTCACATCCTTAAATTATTTAGTTGATTTAGCTACTCTGAAAGTTGATAATCTTAGATAAATATCTAAATGCTTACTGGAAATATTAAATAAAAATAAACAAACACCTTTCTCTATTCCAGCACAATTTTAATGCGTTGAAAAACGTTTTCGATCGTTTTAATTGATCTTCTTCAATTCAAAATTCAAACTATATAACGAACAAAGTATTCGAAAAAATACAAAAAATTTCACATTGCTTATTTACAACTTAATGCTAAAGCGCATGCGCGTACTTATAAAATGTATAGATTAAACCTAAGTAATTAAAAATAACACCATTATATATCAAGTAATATTATAAAAACAATTAATAACGCTGCCTATGCGGTTGCAATAGCACATGCATACGACCGCGCAATGCATCAACTACAGAGATACCGAAAGTTTATCAACAGCCTGGAAGTCCTTTTATGATAACGTAGATTAATTATTGCAACCACACAGGCAGCGTTATTAATAGTTTTTATAATATTACTTGATATATAATGGTGTTATTTTTAATTACTTAGGTTTAATCTATACGTTTTATAAGTACACGCATGCGCTTTAGCGTTAAGTTGTAAATAAGCAATGTGAAATTTTTTGTATTTTTTCGAATACTTTGTTTGTTATATAGTTCGAATTTTGAACTGAAGAAGATCGATTAAAACGATCGAAAACGTTTTTCAACGCATTAAAATTGTGCTGGAATAGAGAAAGGTGTTTGTTTATTTTTAGATAATCTTAGATTTATTTCTTTTATTCTTTTTATTTTCTTTTATTTGGAAATACTCAGATTAATATATAATTCTAGATATTAGAGACAAATATTCCATTTCTACTTAGGACAAAAATGTCATCTTAATAAAATAAAACTTTACCAAAAAGCATATCATGTAAAGTAAGAATAATGCTTGTTTTTATGTACGATGCTTGTTTTATGATGAGAAATTAGCAACAAATCCATAAATGCTTATGATGATACTGATAGATATTATCATTTTTGTTTTTCACATTTTTTACTTCAAATTATTTTTAATATTTATTGCAGCATGTGAAACTTCTAATAAGCAAATAATTTCTGCAGTTTAAACAGTTTTACTGTTATTACATAGTTTTTTTAACAATAAAAATAAAAATTTGTAAATAGAGCTGAAAATTCTATCATAGATTTTTATTTACAGTTAAGAGAGAAAATACTTGTTACAAACAAGATTTAAAAAAATTAAAATTTTTATTTTTTTATTACGTATCCTCTTATTTATAATTATGTGAATAAAATAAAGTGACAATGAAATGTGTACTTATTAGCACTCCAAAAGTCTTAATAACAAATTGGCTGTTTTATTGAAGTACAATAATTAACACCACAAAAGAATCCAAGTACTTTATGACTTCTAGTCCATCCTCAGTGATTAATGCTCTGTTACTTCTAAACTGTTCAAAAAACTTGTTAAACAAATTAAAACTAAATTAAAAACATACAAAAATCTTAAGATTTTGTATGTTCTTAATTTCAAAAAATTTTCTAAAATTCTTGGTTTTAATTTGTTTAAGGAGTTTTTTGGGATAGTTTAGAAGTTAACTAGAGCATTAATCCTTGAGGATAGACTAGAAGTCATAAAGTACTTTGATTCTTTTGTGGTCTTAATTATTGTACTTCAATAAAACAGTTGATTCTGAAATATTAAAATATTATATTGCTAAATAACTGAAAAAAAAACGTGAAGTTTGAATTTCTACTCAGTCTTCTACATTCAACTAATGATAATGAATCTTTTCTTTCAAGAAACTTAAACTTATATAAATGAAACTAATATTACTTTACTTTTAATGATTACAGAAATTTAATTCTAGAATTGTTGCAATATTAAACAGAAATGTAATGATCTGTTTTTAATACAATTAGATTGTTTATTACACTTTATAATACATCATAATNAAATACGAATGTTATAGAAAAAGTTTAAATTTGTAGGTAATAAAAAACTTCACTATGATATTAGTTATAATATATATAAAATATTTTAGGTACCACCACCTATATCTAATCCTGGTGATCTGGGTCCTGTTCGTTGTAATAGGTGTAAAGCATATATGTGTCCATTTATGCAATTCATTGATGGTGGAAGAAGATTTCAATGTGTGTTTTGTAAAAGTGCAACTGAAGGTAATATTAATATTTTCTATTGTAGTGAATCCTGATTTATGAGTATTTCATATACAGGAAGTTATTTTATTCCTCTTTTCAATTTGAGATGAAATATTTTATACAGGAAGCATTGACCAATATTTACAAGAATGAAATTTTCTTGTAAATAGCAAATGCAATGAGATTGAAATTCCCATGCATTTAGATTAGATGGTTTGTGAATAAATGAACCTAATGAACAAATACACACTGTGAATGAAGCAAAGAAAAATGGAGAATAGAACTTCCATTTTCTTTTTTGTTTATACTTTGTTTGTTCATTAGGAGTAGTTTCATTTGTTCTAATGTCCCTATGCAAAAGTTTAGCAAACTTTATCCCTATATTCTATCTGTGGTTAAAATTTTATTAATTAAACATAAATTTCATTTTACTTGTTTTATTTAAATTATTTAAAATTTTTTGGCATGAAATACTAATAAATCTAACAAGAGAAAAAATGATTTTATTCCAGATATCTATAATGCTTGACTATAATAAAGCAGTAAAGCAATGAAACAATTTGTAATAATCAAGTGTCATGAATAAATATTCTTTTACTATGTTTTTGCAGTTTACAGAGACAAAGCAATAAAATAAGTGAAAAGTTTAAAATAAATAACATATTCTTAAAACTTTACTGTATTTTCAAAAATTATCTATTAATACCATCATTAAGTAAGATGGGAAAAAAGACAATATTATTTGATACTGTTAGATGAAAAAATTTGTATTCCAAACAAAATATTTACCTAATTTATTAATAGATCAATTATTTTAAGATAGAAGAAATTCTAGAAGAATGTCTAGAAGAAATGCTATAAATATGACTAAGGAGAATGTGTGTTTATTATTAATAATTTTTAAAGGCATTTAACATTAGAAATATTATTGACATTTATAAGTTAAACAAGAAAATTAAGTATTGATATAGTTGAGAAAATATTTTTATGGAAACTTGAAAGAAATGTGATCACTTCTGTCTTCTGATCACTTGCTTCAAAATGTTTATGCTTGAATTCAGTTTAATATTCAAATTATTTCCTTTATTTAGATCATTCAAGTCAATAAATAAACAGACTTTTGTTCTATATTGAATTTCATTCTAACATAAATTTTATATAATTTTCTAGTATGAAGAGTTTGTATAACAAATATTTTTGGTTTATTTTATAAACCTGCTTCAGGTTTGAAATTATACAATTTGAAATTTCCTTTTGCTGGAAAATTAAGTAAGGTATTGATTTTCTTACTAGATATTCATTCCAGTTATAATTTTAAACCTTAACATACATTTTACAGTCTTTTACATACATATAACAGTTACATTGTGTTTTTGATACAGGAAGTCTCTGTGATACCATGTATTATATTACTGTAATCTGTAAGTTACTAAAGACTATATGTTGCTGTATATTCTACCGTCAAGTTTTTAGAGCCCATTTTCTGTAACAATAAATTTGCTGGTATAGTCTACTAAAGCTCAATAAAACTTCTGTACAGAGCTGATTGTAATAAACTATTGCATTGTATCCACCCTCTCATTTTTCACATCATTGGGAGAAAACACTTTGCTAACTCAGACTTTCTTAAACTTGGACAACCTTCACTCCTGTTAGTACAAGTTAGTGGGGTGTGCTATCAATAAATCAGTAAAAAAAATTAATAGCTAAATAATTTAAATAAAAATGATTATAAAAAACTTTATCTAAAAATATTTATTCTAAACAGAAATTACTTTAAATTTATGATTGATTAAAAGGAAAAATGCAGTATGAAATTATATTTTCTAGATAATTATCTAAAGCATATTAATTTTAATTATTTAAAATATTGATATTAATACAATAAACTATCATATTTGAGTTTCTTTTTATAAAATATTTATCAGTTTCTCATTTATATGACTTAAAAACTTGTTCATAATAATCAACGGGTTTTTAAGTCATATAAGGCTATGTTCATATTACCATAAACAATGACAAATCCTAAATGAAAATGACAGCATGTCTTTCATTGTACTTGTTCATCACCAAAGCATTCACTTTGTTCATTAGTTTTCTTCTTAGAGCATGCACAACTTGCATTAGGCTTAGAGTTATTCTGTTGCTTTCTGCATTTTTAGACCGAACTCATCTGTTTTAAAATTAGATATGCAGATTAAAATGTTAATTGTTTGACATCAATTTATTACTTTTATTAAGGAAAATATCAAAATGCCAATGGTGAATCATAGCTATTTGTATTGAAGAAAATCACAATGCACTTTCTATGCTTTGGTCTAGAAATTACAATTAAAAGTCATCAAAGGATTTTTTAAAAATTATTTTCATATGTCTCCAAATACTTTTGACCATCTATTAAGCTTCATAGGACCTTGTTTTTCAACACAAACAATTAGCAGTTTTTCCATCTTGTTCAAAGAATTGTCAGAAGTTTACTTTGATTGGCCAGTATCGTTATAACAACAACAAATGTTGAATCTTGGTGACCTTTTGAATATTTGATCAACAATAATGACTAGTGTGAACATTTTATAAACAAAGACGAATGATAAAAATATCAGTTTCTGTATTGTTGTTTGCAGTGTGAATGCAGCCTACATGAAAAATTGCTAAATACTTTACAAAAATACTAGGACAGAAATTAAGATTAGTTTTAATACAAACCTAAAAGTTTGTATTAATAATATTTTAATTTTTTTTGTCTGCCTTTTTCTTATTATGCTCTATACCCACCATACTCAACCTTTTTTTTTCTCGGGCCACATACACATGATAGCTATTACACGAGGGCCGCAACATAACAATTATAATAAAAAACTTACATAATTTTTCACTTACCCTAGAAATTTAGTGTGACTGTTGATATTGCGAACATTTTTTCACAATTTCATTTAAATCAGGCTTGTAACTGCTGCATGCTACTCGTAAAACGGCATCCAGGTGTGAATCAGTAAGCCGGTTTCTATATATGTTCTTTGCATATTTCATTTTTGAATATGACGTTTCACATAGATACGTTGATGCGAACAACGTAAGTAAAATTTGAGCACATTTTTTTACAGTCTTATATTGTTCGGGCACTACTTTCCAGAAGTCAACGTAATTATTTTCCGCTCTTTTTTCTTTAAAAATAGCTTCCAGGTGTGTATTGTTCTTCATCTCAATAAATTCGTCAAATAGCTCTGCGTAATTACATGCAAATATATCAGCCAATTCTGATATTATTGCCGGTTCCAAGTGCCAGGGATTTTCAATGAGCAACAGGATATTTTTTATTTTCCTTAGATCATGAAATCTATGTTTAAATTCCTCAGATAACGCAGTTAAATAATTTGAAAAAATTGTATAGTTTTCTGGAGAAATATTAATACCGTCCTGCTTAGCGTTTGTCATGGTTGGAAAATTTCGCAGTATTTTGTTCTGTATTTCTTGGTAATAAATGTTTAATTTTTCTTCGAAGGCAAATATTTTATTCGCCATCTGTGAAATTATTTTATTTTTACCCTGCAAACCAGTATTGAGACTGTTCAGCTTCTCTGTAATGTCGCACAGAAACGCTACAATACACCACCATTCATTATTTTGCAGTTCACTGTATATTTTATTATTTTGCTGTAAAAACAGCATTATTTCTTTTCGCAAAGAAAAAAACCTTTCCAGAACTTTCCCCCTGCTAAGCCAACGTACTGAGGTATGTAAAAGAACATCATTGTATTGACTATCCACTTCCTCTAAAAGACTTTTAAATTTTCTGTGGTTCAGTTCTCGTGCTCGGATATAATTCACTATATTTATGACAGTTTTCATCACAGTATCTACTTTAGGATTAGCAATACGTGAAGCCAAGTTTTCCTGATGAATGATGCAGTGAAATGTTATTAAATTTGTCAAATCATAATTCTGTTTCAGTAGAGAAATAAATCCATTTTCAGATCCAGTCATTGAAGGACAGCCATCGGTACACACACAAATTAATTTTTTTACATCTATCTTGTTCTGTTCTAGAAAATTGCAAATAGTATCGAGATAATCTTTGCCCCTGGTCTGGCCCTTCATTGGAAGGAATTTCAAAAAATCTTCGCAAATTGAATTTTGTACTGTACAATATCTAACAAAAACCGAGCATTGTGATGTCGCTGAAATATCCGTGCTAGAGTCAAAAGCTAAACTAAAAAACTTGCAGTTTTTCAAGTCTTCAATTACGTTATCACAAATATGGTTCGCAATATCTTCAATACGTCTAACACAGGTAGAATCTGAAAGCTGGATTTTTTTTATTTCAGAAATTATTTGATTTTTGTTACTGAATTTATCAAACAGTACATTGGAAGCGCTTAAAAAACATTCCTTCACAATTTCAGCATCAGTAAACGGTTTCATATGTTTACCAAGTATATAACAAATTTCATACGATGCTTTCGTTACAGCTGCATCTTGTACTATTGCCACAGACATAATATTTTGTTGATTTTGCAATGACTTTTTAAAAATAGCCAATTTCTCGTGTCTTATGAGAGATCCTGGAGGAAAAGTATCATTGAACGATTTATGTTTAGTGTTAAAATGACGAGCAATATTATATTTTTTTAATATAACACTTTCACGACAAATCAAACAAGTTGCAAAACCGTGTTTGTTTTGCACTACAAAATAGTCAGCTTCCCATTCGTCTTGAAACATTCTATTTTCGTCAGACATTTTTCGTTTGTGTTTGGAAGACACTCCTGACATGGTTGATAAT
>NW_019386694.1:103959-112478 GCF_000671375.1 Centruroides sculpturatus | reverse complement strand
TTGTTTTTATAATATTACTTGATATATAATGTTGTTATTTTTAATTACTTAGGTTTAATCTATACGTTTTATAAGTACGCGCATGCGCTTTAGCGTTAAGTTGTAAATAAGCAATGTGAAATTTTTTGTATTTTTTCGAATACTTTGTTTGTTATATAGTTCGAATTTTGAACTGAAGAAGATCGATTAAAACGATCGAAAACGTTTTTCAACGCATTAAAATTGTGCTGGAATAGAGAAAGGTGTTTGTTTATTTTTAGATAATCTTAGATTTATTTCTTTTATTCTTTTTATTTTCTTTTATTTGGAAATACTCAGATTAATATATAATTCTACATATTAGAGACAAATATTCCATTTCTACTTAGGACAAAAATGTCATCTTAATAAAATAAAACTTTACCAAAAAGCGTATCATGTAAAGTAAGAATAATGCTTGTTTTTATGTACGATGCTTGTTTTATGATGAGAAATTAGCAACAAATCCATAAATGCTTATGATGATACTGATAGATATTATCATTTTTGTTTTTCACATTTTTTACTTCAAATTATTTTTAATATTTATTGCAGCATGTGAAACTTCTAATAAGCAAATAATTTCTGCAGTTTAAACAGTTTTACTGTTATTACATAGTTTTTTTTAACAATAAAAATAAAAATTTGTAAATAGAGCTGAAAATTCTATCATAGATTTTTATTTACAGTTAAGAGAGAAAATACTTGTTACAAACAAGATTTTAAAAAATTAAAATTTTTATTTTTTTATTACGTATCCTCTTATTTATAATTGTGTGAATAAAATAAAGTGACAATGAAATGTGTACTTATTAGCACTCCAAAAGTCTTAATAACAAATTGGCTGTTTTATTGAAGTACAATAATTAACACCACAAAAGAATCCAAGTACTTTATGACTTCTAGTCCATCCTCAGTGATTAATGCTCTGTTACTTCTAAACTGTTCAAAAAACTTGTTAAACAAATTAAAACTAAATTAAAAACATACAAAAATCTTAAGATTTTGTATGTTCTTAATTTCAAAAAATTTTCTAAAATTCTTGGTTTTAATTTGTTTAAGGAGTTTTTTGGGATAGTTTAGAAGTTAACTAGAGCATTAATCCTTGAGGATAGACTAGAAGTCATAAAGTACTTTGATTCTTTTGTGGTCTTAATTATTGTACTTCAATAAAACAGTTGATTCTGAAATATTAAAATATTATATTGCTAAATAACTGAAAAAAAAACGTGAAGTTTGAATTTCTACTCAGTCTTCTACATTCAACTAATGATAATGAATCTTTTCTTTCAAGAAACTTAAACTTATATAAATGAAACTAATATTACTTTACTTTTAATGATTACAGAAATTTAATTCTAGAATTGTTGCAATATTAAACAGAAATGTAATGATCTGTTTTTAATACAATTAGATTGTTTATTACACTTTATAATACATCATAATTACATTTAAAAATTTTGAGAAATTTTATCATTAATTCTGAAAATAATTGATACAATATAATTTTTTTTTAACAAATACAAAATAGTAGTTTTGATTTTTGTATGAAATTATGATATCCTGATGTTTCTTATTTTCAGGGAAATTTAGCACAACCGCAAATGTTAGTTGTATCTGATGTGAGCGATATGTTTATGCCACTTTTGGATGGATTTTTAGTTAATGTTGAAGAAGCTGAATCTGTTATTGAAACGTAATTACTTTTTTTTTGTTGTTTATTTATATTTTTTATTTTAATGTTTGTTATTGAAATAATTGTATTTATATAGTTTAATGGAAGAAATACCTTTGATGTTTGCGGATTCTCGTGAAACAGAAACAATATTGGGACCTGTTATACAAGCTGGATTAGAAGCATTAAAGGTTAAAATTTTTCTATTGTATGATTTATAAGAAAAAAGGAATTATATTTCACTTGTGTATTAACAGTTAGTCTGAGTATGCATAAATAATGATTTTAGTGATACATTTCTCAGCTGATTAATCACTTAAAAATATTGATTAATATCCAATATTTTGTTATGATATGATTTAATTTGTTTTGGTTTTAATACATTATTAAAATATTAAATTTAATAATTGATTCAGAAAAGCAAAAATGTGTTTGAATTTTTTTTATTATAATTTATAGTAGTGGCCAAATTTGTTTCATCACTCTACATTTAACAATTAATAGTAAGATTAAATTATCTTGATATAAATGGATTATTATTAATAAAAATTTTATAAAAATTAGATAATTATATTTTATATATAATAACAAATAAAATAATACAAAGAATTTTATATAGTTGTAAACAGACAAAGCAGAAAATAGAAAAAGATAAATAAATAAATGATAAGATACTGTGAGAATACGAGGGTATGAGATTAGACTCGGAAATCCTTTAATCGTCAGAACTGTTAGTTCTGCTCACTGCGTCACTGGATGGCTTAAAATATAGGAGGGTCTTAAATGTGAGTGAGGAGGAAGTCATGGATAAGTTCCAATTGTAGGCAGTTTGAATATCCATAAAAGTCAAACAATCAGGAAGGTTGGATAACAAATAACAAAGAATTTAATAGATATATAGATCAGGTACAAACAATAAAACAAAACGAACAAAATTATTAACTAGCTAAGCTACATACACTTCTAGATGAGAGAGTTTACAATTGGTTCAAGTAATAATAATAATAATAATACCTCTGGTGATTCAATGTCTTCTGGATGCATGGAGCTATTTTCCAAGAGAGACTTGAGTTACTATATAGAGTGCATTATTTTCTATGTCAGGATTCACCTTCTATATGGCAGAGTCATTCCTGGGTCAGCTATCTTCTTTATGGCAGTTGCGTATTATTCTGTTTGCCTGTTATTATGGCTGGTTCTTCCTATTGTTGACTGCCTACCACTATGGCAGTTTTCTAATTATTATTGACTACTGGCTGTTATCGGTGACTGCTCCAAATGGTGGGAAATCATCCTATTTATGCATAATTTCTTCCAATAGAAATTTGGGGTTTGCATCAGCTGACAGGACATACTAATGAGTTAATGTCCAGATGTTCATCAAAATTAGAGAAGCTCTTGTGAAGGGAAGTTTGATTTCCCCTTTTCCCACGAAAAACAACAAAATGTGTCATTTTTAATGCTAAATTTCTCACTAAAATATTACTTTAATTTACCAATCAATTTAAATAAAACTTTCCCTGTCCTACGATTCTCATAATACTGATTTCACATTTTATTAATAAATTCTGATAATTTGTTTATATTCAAATTACAGAAATTGTGACAAAAAACTGCAAGTAAAAATGCATCAATATTAGGTATTTTATGATCAGCATCTGTTTTCATTAAAGCAACTTTTACAGAATTTTTAAATCATAAAAGTGCCACTTTTCTTGATTTTATTGTCATTAGTTTAGCTTCTATAATAAAAGCCAATCACTGAAATGAAAGTTGTTTCAGAAGAACATTCATCAATTATTGAAACCTATTAACAGAAGGACTAATCATTATATATGTAACTCACAAAATATTCCTCCTAAAAGACAGATGCCAGACAATAAAATGTCCAATAAAGATGAAATGGAAATTCAATAATTTTTTATTGGCAATTTTAACGTTTGATTTCTTTTTTGTTTTTATAAATATTAAATTTATATACTTGCATCTAAATATCTCATATTTTTTACAATAACATATAAGTTTAAATGTTTGTTACTAATTACTAATGATTATATGAATTCCTGTTATTCATTAACCTTATTGCTTTATTTAATTCTACATCTTGTTCAATATTCTCTATATAGTAGAGACATATTATATTGTAATAGTTATGCTAGCCAATGAAATTCTGACATTTTTCATTCACTCAGTTATTGTTTAGAATATGCATGAACATATATTTTACTAGTGTTTTCTAATTTTAAAATTATTTATTAATAATTTAAATTTTATACAAATGTTGCTTTAATTTATATAAAATGGAGTTTTACCTTATAGAGTTTAAGACTTGAAGTAATTTAACGAAACGGTGAATATGGCATCTTTAATTCTGATTTCATTAACAAAATGGCAGAAAATAATGCTGATATGTAAAACATCTTTTACAGGTGGTTAGTTAGTTTCATTGACAGTTAAATCATGCGACACAATAATTTCCATCCTAATAGCCTAACAACTGGATGGCCAAATGGTCAAGGTGGCAACCTACCATTCTGGGGGACCCAGGATTGAATCCAGACAGGTTGAAAAATCCACAGGAATTTTTTGAGGGCAGTTCTTTCAGATATGTCAGGCCCATTCCCTCACCATCCTGCCACCCCATTGTGGGCCTGGCGAACTCATAATGGGCTTGCTATTAGAGGCCCTCTTATTACCCACAGGGTGGAAAAAGTTAAAAAAATCCTAATAGACTAAACTCATTGCTGTTTTTATTGCAATAACTGAATTTTTAATGGCAAATAATTATATACATTTAAAATGAGAGCTCTAGCTTGACTGTGCAAGTTTACAGTGAGTTGTTTTGTACAACTCACCTCAACCAAAAGAAAGAAAATCTTCATCATTATAAAAACTAGTTTTTACTATCATATTAATAATAATACAGTGGAACCTCGGTATACGTCTGCTTTCGAATACGTCCAATTTGGAATACGTCCTGTTTGGACGAAACAAATTTTGCTCGGTATACGACTTTTGTTTGGTATACGACTTAATTCAATTATATGCGCCATCTATGAACAAGTAGCACTATCGGTGTACTACACTAGACTAGACGTTCGCGGTGCCACGGTTTATAACTTTGTTAAATTTCTTCTGATTTTAATTTGTAAGTAACATTTTATTATTTTTATTAATCACAAATTGCAAAAGGGCAACAGAAAAATAAAAAAAAAATGACTAGGATCACAACGGAACTGAAAAAAGAGAATGTTGAGAAATACGAAGGTGGCACACGTGTTTGAGATTTAATGAGATTTAACTGTTGCATTCCATATTCCGAGAACGACAATCGTGAAAAATAAAGACATTATTAAATCTGCTAACGTTGTGAAAGGGGTTAAATCAATTTCTAAACAGAGATCAAAGACATTAAATCATGTCGAGAAATTGCTTTTGCTTTGGATAACTGAAAAACAGTGTGCCAGCGACAGCGTATCGGAAGAAATTATTTTTCGAGAAAGTTAAAAGGATACCCGCTGATCTCATGAAAAATCAAGCAGAAACTAGCGAGGAAAGCGAGGTGTTTAAAGCCAGCCATTTTTTTTATATGAGAACGGATTAATCATTTTTACATTACTTCTTATGGAAAAGGTTAGTTTGGTATACGTCCTATTCGGTATAAGTCCAAACACCAGGAACGGATTAAGGTCGTATACCGAGGTTCCACTGTACTCTGATAATACTTATCATAGTAGTAATACTACTTTTAGCTTTATTTTTCGGAAAACTAAAAATGCTATCATTTTTAGTCTATCTAAAAATAAAGCTAAAAATACTAAGACCTCAGTGGCATAGATTTGACTAAATTTTGAATATATTTAGTTGATAAATAATGATACCAAATATTGATCAGTATTTTTTGTAACTGATTTTCAGTAGGCAACTTTCTTGCAACAAACTATCTCATCTGAACAAATTCTCAGTTACATTCAGATGAGGTCTGTTTTTAGGACAAGAGTCAATTATTAACTTTTGCATTAATGATGATAATCTATAATCTGATAATAAATTAAAAATGAATTCAATGTAAATAGTATACAGAAATGCTTATTTTGAAATGTTTAAAAGGAACTTTTTCTTATTATGTTATGATTCAGGATAGAATCATCATAAAACAATTTTCTTAATTGTTTTTGTTAATTAAATTACAAATTATTGTTGTTTTAAATAGTAAGCTTTAAAAGATTTTCTAGAAAACTGAGAATCTGTTGACCAGCGATGGTACATGTACCCAAAATGACATATTGGAAAAATTTGTTTGATACACAACATATTATATAATTTTGTTTAATTTTATTGTATAAATTTTATAGAATTATTTTATATATTTCTTTGTATTGATTGTTTTACATTACTTTGTTTATGAATATCTTTTTAAGATTACTCAACTTCAGTAATTTAAATCAGTAACTAAAAAAAAGGATTGAGTCACTGTTTATAAAGCAACATATTAAAAAAAGCAATATTTATTATCTCAAATGTAAAGGAACAACTCTGATTATTATTACACAAATAATTAGAAATATCTTGTAAAGTGTAATTATATTAATGAACCCTGGTGACTCAATATAATGTGGTCCTTAGAGTCCAAAAAATTCAGTGCATGAAAACATACTATAAAGAGGAATCCTTTATGCCAGATTTAAGTACAAGTCATGCTACATGATGGCCACTGTTTATCAACTATAAAGTAAGTTCACCCTATTCAGACATTCCCTACTGTCTATTTTGTTGTGGCTTTTTCCAATTAAGGGTTAAGCTATGTTTATGTAATTACAAGTAAAAAAATAGACACAGTTGGAAAAATATTGCAGATTGAGCCAATTAATTTTGAACTGTGTTGTTAACTATTAATGTAACTCAATAGTCTACAATAAGATGAAATAAAGACAGCAGGATCTTGATATACTGGATGATAAATTGGTATCCATAAACTGTGTTGCCAGATTGATGTTTTCAAAGATATTTATATTGAGCAGTTTCTTCTCTAAATAAAATTTTTTCTGTTATGAAAATCAAATGAAGGTATGAAAGGAATCATTATTTTGTAAATGTGATAAAGTTAGAGTAATTTTAATTTGTAAAGCTTTCACATAAATTTTTATAATGGTATAAAATTTTAGTATGCTTGCTAACTCCAGTGATAAATATAATTTTTAAAAAATGATTATATCAATTCTTTGTTGCATTTGTTGAAACAAATGTGTGTAAATTTTTTTTATATTTTATCAGTTAACAACATTAGTTACATTCTTCTTTATAGGAAATGGAAGAAGATAGTAGTAATTATTAATCATAAAGAAGTATTTTTTATTTGTACTTTTAAATGTTAGGCCTAGAAACAGGCCTAGAACCTAGGCCTAACATAAAATAGTAATTACTATTTATAGTATTATTGTAGTAAATTATTATATAATTTAATAAAATTAAAGTTAAAATTTATTATTTCTGCAAAATGCATTAAAAAAAGAAAAATTAAATTAATATTATAGATTACTGAAATTGTTTAAATATTTTATTATAGGCAGCTGATTGTTCAGGAAAACTACTCATTTTTCACACCACATTACCTATCGCAGAAGCTCCTGGAAAACTAAAAAATAGAGATGACAGGAAATTATTAGGATCAGAAAAAGAAAAGGTAATGATATCTGAAATAAATATTATCAAATATGAAATAATTATAAAAAGATAACTATATTAACAAAACTGTTGTTGATTATTGTTTACTTGAAATAAGACAAATGACCTGCTTTAAAGCAATTCAAATTTTTTTTGGAATTGCTTTCAAGCTGGTCATTGGGGTTGCAGAGAGCTGGTTAGTTTACCAACCCAAAGAGTTTCTTTTTGCAAGGGTTAAAAAAATGGAAGAGCATTGTAATAAATGTGTAGAGTTGAAGGGTTTGTTAAACAAAATATACTTAGTTTATCAAATTTCTCTTTTATTCTAGGAAAAGTTGCAAACTTTTTAGCATTCCCCATACACTTAGATATGTTGATTATATCAGATCTTTTTTCCATACCAAATTTAAACATTTTTTTTTTTTATCTATAATAAAACATATGTGAGAAATGATAGAAAAATGTTTTTAAATTATTTAATATATTATCATTTGTCTTCGATTATTATGACTTAATCATTCAAATAACATACTAGTAACAATAGAAATGTTTATTTTATCTCATATGGATTTATTTTTATTGTTTTATAATTTTATGCAATCTTACTAATAGTTGAATAATGATTTTGTTTTTATTGTAGACAATTTTAACACCTCAAACAACTTTTTACAACAATTTGGGTCAAGACTGTGTAGCAGCAGGATGTTGTGTTGATTTGTTTCTCTTTCCAAATGCTTTTATTGATATTGCTACTCTTGGACAAGTTTGTAGGTTGACAGGTGGACAGTTATATAAATATTCATATTTTCAAGTAAGAAGACTTTAATTTTATATTAGAAATATAAAATAATTATTGCTGTTATAAATACTATATACCAAAATTAATTATAGTTTACTCGGGTAAAGTTTATTTTTTAGATGAAAATATTGCTTAAAGATAATTTTAATTTTTTTTTATTTATTTTTTTTCATTTTATAACCATGTTTATTTTAACTGTGTTTGTAATTTAAAACAATTCAATTATTTTGAACTATTCAAATGAAATATGAAAAACTGATTCCCTACATAGAAAATTAATAAACTGAAGTTAAAAACTTGTTTGAATTGTATCAATTAAATTGCTAAATAGAAGTCTTATCATTTTATAAACATTTTTTTTTT
>NW_019386694.1:91186-103862 GCF_000671375.1 Centruroides sculpturatus | reverse complement strand
ATATATATATATATGCTGTTATAAATTTTATAAAATAAATTTAAAATTTTTTTTTTCTTTGCTTTTAATAACAGAATAAGAAATGAATCCATTAAAAATTTTTAAACATTTTTATATGACATGATCAGTAGAGGTGCCATACAATGCTGGATACTGAGCAGATAAGCTGATGATGTCTGCTGGTTCCTATCAGTTGCCATCATCAGTGTCTAAGCCATCTAAATAATCTGTGCACGTCTAAGGCCTACATCAGGGATGTCCAGCCCACAGGCTGCATTGCAGCCCACTTTATCCTAAAATTTTTAGGTGCATTTTCATTTATTTTGGTAATGAATGGTGTAAAAATTATTCTAGTTTCACTGGATACACTTTCAATGGATACTGATGTAAGGATGTAATTGATGCTAGAAAACTGTACTACCCCACATGCAAAATATTCTTGTCTGAACAATTCTTTTTGTGCATGGAAAACATCAAAGCTGCTGAAAGAAATAAGTTGATGATTCCCATTTAACTAACATTCTAGAATTATGACTAGTACCATAAATGCAGATATTGACAATATTATGAAAAGGAAGGCAATGTCAAAAATTGCATTGAATTTATTTTTATTTTGTGTGAGTATAATTTGTTTGCTGTCAGTAATACAGTATTTTATCTAATTATATATATTTGATATTCACAATTTGAACTTTTTGGAATCATATATTTATATAAAGTAACTTTGTGACTCACTGAATATATGTAAATTTCTAATTTGGACTATTAGGAAAAAAGGTTTGACAACCATGGTCTACATAGTCTTAATCTCTGAAAGGGCCTTTCATGAACCCTTTCAGTAAAATAAATTCATAGAAATTTTTCAAATTTGTTCATTCAATGTTAAATACACATTGAATGAACAAATTGTTTTTTGATAGTGAAACAGAATAGTCATCATTTTAAGTTTAATAAATGACTTTCATGTAACTATCAATAGTTATATTAAAATTAGTGTTTCATTGTAAAAAGAAGTTTATAATAAACTAATGCTAGAAATAGGAAGGAAATAATTAGAATTATAAATGCTTTCTATTAGTAGACTGTGCATTTGAATTCAGATTTTCTTAGAACGATCTATTAATCACATTATTTTTAGTTTTATCATTGTCATAAGATAAAATTGGTATTTTTTTTTTTTTTTTGCAAAAAGTTGGTGCATTTCTTAAATAATTTTTCAGAAAAAATTTTATGATCATTGTCATTATAAAGAAATTGTGCATTTTTGGACATTAAAAAGTCCATTAATTAAAACCCATGCCTAAATTTATGACATCAGTGGCAACTTTAATTTTATTTTTATTAATCAATATATTACATCAAGTTTATAATTGTATATGCTATCCTATGATGACACATGCTTAAATTAAAGTATTCTTTTAATTAAAAAAAATTATGTTAATTTATGGTATAAATTAACATAAATTAACATAAATAAAACATAAAACATGGTTAATTTATGTTATAAAAGTTTAGTGTTGGAAGGCAAATTATATCATAGGCCTATTTAATTACTTGTATGATTTTATTATTTAAATTTTTTAAACTACACATGTAATAATTGTTAATTCATTCATAAATTGCTTTATTTTATGTGCTAATGTGCAATAATTTTCAGGGAAATTTTGAGTCCTGAAAATATTCTGCACCCCTGTAATATTGATGATCAAATAATGAGTGAATATTTGTGCACCTATATATTTGGTTCGGGAGATTTATATTTACTGCATACCTAAATCTTACTTTGTCTGATTATAATGTTCTGGATAAAAGCTATTTTCATGAAAATATTTGGAATTATATGCAGAAAATTCTACACTAGAATATATTAGTAACAACTCTTGCATCTGTAAGATAGTCTTTTCATGTGTATATGTAATGTAGGATTACATTTTGTAACAATCACATGCCTATTTAAAAAATAATCCTAATTAAAATTTTTTAGTAGTTCAATGCATAAAATAAATGCTTATGTAAAATCTTGTTTATAATGCATGATTTTTTATATTTAAAATAATTATTTACTGTAAAAACTTGAATTTTTTTTATGTTTAAAACATTTTTAAATATTATGTAAATATTTAAAAACTCATACTCCAAAAATTTTCAATTTCTTTATAGTTTTATAAGATTGAGAATTTCTACTTTCATGTAAAATACTTTTTGTTTTTTTTTTTGTGGATTCTGATGCATAACAACATTATTAAATGTTAAATAGGCAGATGCTAAATTTAACTTGTTATTAATATTGTTTACAGCAAGAAAGTGAACATAATTACAAATTTTAATGCACAATTTTAATAATTATTACTATTATGAAAGAGATAATGAATAAAGACACAGTAGAGCATCGTTTATCCGAATCAACTGGGGACTGGGGTTGTTCGGAAAATCGATATTTCGGATAACCGATTATGTACGAAAAAATATATTAACCTATCCCATTTTGAAATTTTTCTCCATCAAGTGTCACTTTGTATTGAATTTTCTTCGATGTTAAGCCTAGCAAAGACTATTGTATCGTTGAAAATTATTTTTTTATTTTGTACAAACAAAATAAATATATTGGAAAATATAAAAACAATAAAAAATTATACTTCAGAAGTTAATTTAGTATCAAAAACGTAAAATATTTGAGTAGCCCAAGACATAGCCAAAGATTGCAGCGCCACAGCACTGGCAAAAATTTAAATTTGTCGACTGGAATTCTTTCGGATAATTGACTTTCGGATGAACGACGCTCTACTGTAATATATCTCAAATAAGTAGATTATTATAAAAATTTGTATGAATAACAATAATTACAGTTTGTGTGAATTTTTATTTAATCATATNCCTCCGCGACCGTTTCACTTCTAAAAATTTGCATAACTGTGTTAAACTACTATAAAGTAGTGCAACATTTGATTGCTAATAACTCTGATCAACACTTTTAGTGAATGCTACAAATTTAAAATAGAGTTTGTATACTTTTAACTTAGTTATTAACTAAATTTTATTAAAATTTATTAGAAGACACTCCGACAGTTCCCTTGTTAGTATATATAAAATATGAACTAATTTGCATTATTTTTATTGTATTAACTATTTAATATAAATAAATTTTTATTTTTGTTGTATAATGTAGGCTGATATTGATGGTCATCGGTTTTTAGAAGATTTGCAACGAACAGTAGAAAAATGTGTAGCATTTGATGCCATTATGAGAGTGAGAACAAGTACTGGTATGTAACTTGCTTTAATAAATATGTAAATCAAATATAGTAGCCTCTTGTTATATTGTGCATGTCGAGAGACAAAGCAAATGAGTGATATATTAGATGGCGTGACATAACTGATGCATTTCTCCATCTGTTTTGTCTATTTTCAATCTCCATACTGATTTTTTTTTGGTCAGTTGTATTTTAAACAATTGTAGTTTTAGGTCAGTAATTGGAATAAGGTAATATTTCTTTGCCAGTAGAAATTCAATGGCACCCAATTTTTTATATTAGCTAAAATGTTTTTATATTTGGAAGATGAAAAGAAAGTGTGATATATCTGAAAGAGTTATATATCACACTATGAGAGGCTATTGTATAATTATGTATAAAAAAAAATTCAAAATTCTCATATATAAACAACTTTAAGCCTGATAGTTATATTAAAGCTAAATGACTGCTGGATTAATACTGGAATAGCGATAATATAGCTCAATTTAACCCAGTAGTCATTTGGCTTCAAAATTTTCTTTTAGTTAGTTGATTAGTTGAATGTTTTTTCTTTTTTATTTTTTTNAAACTTCTTTTTTTTTTATTTTTTTTAATGCTAAAACAAAGAAAATTGTTTTCATTCTCATAGAGAGTGAAAACAATTTCCTTTGTTTTAAAAAAATAATTTATGGAACAAATTTAACAAATTCTCTGAATATATTTTTGACAACTACTACTGTTTGAAATATTTCTTTCTTTAAAAAAAATTTTTATAAATGTTTGACAAAACAGTTAGAAAGTTTAATGTTCATTTCAGAATGATTCCTGAACTCTTTATTTTAAGAATTGTTTATCACACTTTATTTATATTGCATTACTTCTTATGTATGTATATTTTTCTTTATGATATTATTTCCTGCATTAGATTTCTTATTGTTCATAGTGTCAATTTTTTTCTGTTTGCATTTATCTGCAGAATGATAGTAGTTAGTACATTTTAATTGAAAAAGATTTTGTAAATGTGATTAATATTGCCATACATACGCTTGAAACTTAATTCATTCATTACATAATTTTGAGTACACTATACTTGTTACTAAGCTGCTTAATCTTAAATAATAACCAACAAATATCAGTTAAAAACTTTTAACTTTATGTTATTTTTTGAGAACATTAAGGCTGGAAAGTTAAAAAATGAAGAATTTCAGGATTTAAAGTACAAACAATTTTTAATAATCATCAATATTTCATCAAAATATTTTCTTGAAATTGTATCATCATATTTTTTTTTTATAGACTTCTTTGATATTATTGATTATCTTATTGATATTTTTAAAAGTAAAAAAATGTTACTATCAAATTATTAATCAATTTAAAATTTAACTTCATAAACTGTATTAAAACAAATACTTGTATCTTATATTTCAATGATTGCATTGAATTTCTGAGATGAATGTGTAGAGAAATAAATGTATCACAAAGCAAATTAGAATTCAGTGAATTTCAAGTTAATAGTTGAATAAAAGAAAATTTGCAAACTTAATGATTGTTTGATGTTATACACAATGCTATAGTGTATTTGCATGAACTTTTTAAAAGAAATAAAAGTTTGATGCATAATGGTATTTATAATTTATCACTTTTAGAATAAAAAGAAATAATGATACTTCAGAAAATGTTATATATAATTTATTAGGACTTAAGAATAGACAAATATTCAATAGGATGTATTATTTTCATTATTATTACAGTGATACCTCAGTATACGTCTGCTTTAGAATATGTCCAATTCAGAATACGTCCTGTTTGGACAAAACAAATTTTGCTTGGTATATGAGTTTTGTTCGGTACATGACTTAATTCAATTATACGCGCCATCTATGAACAAGTAGCACTATCGGTGTACTAGACTAGACTAGACGTTCGCGATGCCACAGTTTCTAACTTTGTTAAATTTCTTCTGATTTCAATTTGTAAGTAAAATTTTATTATTTTTATTAATCATGAATTGCAAAAAGGCAAATGAAAAGCAACAGAAAACTAAAAAAATGACTAGAATCACAATGGAACTGAAAAAAGAGATTGTTGAGAAATATGAAGGTGGCATGCGTGTTCGAGATTTAACTGTTGCATACCGTATTCCGAGAACGACGATATCGACAATCGTGAAAAATAAAGACATTATTAAATCTGCTAACGTTGCGAAAGGGGTTAAATCAATTTCTAAACAGAGATCGAAGACATTAGATCATGTTGAGAAATTGCTTTTGCTTTGGATAACTGAAAAACAGTGTGCTGGCGACAGCGTATCAGAAGCAATTATTTGCGAGAAAGCTAAAATGATACATGCTGATCTCATGAAAAATCAAGCAGGAACTAGCCAGGAAAACGAGGTGTTTAAAGCCAGACATTTTTTTCATGAGAACAGATTAATCATTTTTACATTACTTCTTATGGGAAAGGTTGGTTTGATATACGTCCTATTCGGTATAAGTCCAAACATTAGGAACGGATTAAGGTCGTATACCGAGGTTCCACTGTATTATTATTATTATGATGATTTCATAACTATTATTCAGCTAGATGTATCTCTTCTATTCAATTATCTAAATTTAAAGGAGAAAAAGTTTTCAATTTTTATTTATAAAAATTGAATTTTTATAAATAATATAAAATATTTTAAATTAATCTTCTTAATAGCTATTGACAAGACTATGTCTTGTTTATAAAATCATACTGCCTGCTGTATTACCAGCTTAGAGGTATGAAGGAGTACTTGTCAGGAGTTGCAATTTGGCACAGAGTATTAGGTGCCCAAATCATGCACGCATAAAAAAAAAAGACACTTGTAGGTACTCAGGTGACCAAGAACCGTCAAAATAAAATACAAAATGGCTACTCTCTCTATAAACAGGCAAACCAAAGTCAGGTTGTGAGAGTACCACCCACAGTTATTCTAGGAACTGGACTGTGACCCTAGGACTGAACACGTAGTATTTTCTTTATTAAATAAAATTTGCAATCTAATTTTGTAAATTTGGGAGTGCTTCAAATATGACATTAAAACAGGGTTTTATGTCATATTTGAAGTAGGTTTTTTAACATTATCTAGTATAGTAAAATTGTGGGACCAATAAAAGTTTGATGTTATATTAGGGTTGTCGTTACATCCGATGATGTTATAATCAGGTTAAACTGTATATTGTTTGTGCAAAATAAAAAAGTAATTTCAGATGATACAATAGCCACAATTATTTTTTCAAAAATGGGAAATTTTCATTACACATTGACAAAAATTCAACCCAGGCTGACACACAGCAGAGAGAAATTTCAAAATTGGATAGGTTAATTTCATCAAAAATGCATCATGGACAACCTCGTTATCGTAGCCAGTGAAGTTTGAACAATCACACCCAAAAGCAGCAATACCAAAGAAGATTGGAGAATGAGAATGAGACCTGCCTTGGGCGTCAAAGTGATTCTGCTTAGTAGTGAGTCTCCGAGACATAGTCTTGTCCCAAATATGGTTTTGCTGTTTTATTTGTTTTTAATTTGCTATAAATTTTAAGGACTTATCAGATGATTGTATCTTATTTAGATGATTGTAATTGCAGATAATTGTGTAAAATATACAATAAATTAAAAGATATATTTTGATTTGTAAATCAAAGTTAAAACAAATTTTTATGTTTTAACAGAAATATAACCAACTGAAAAAGGGTAATAATCAGCCCGAAGTGTACATGTTGGTTTAATAAAATCCCAGCGAACTTTTCAATTGAAAACTGGTTTGATAAGTCATTAAAATTTATAGCAAATTAAAAGCAACTATTAAAAAGATTAATTAAAATGTAGGACAAAAAGCAAATAATTATAAAATGTTTTAAACTTTAATGTGAAACAAAAACTTTATTGTTTCCACAATACCTTGTTTAATTTAATAACATTTTAATATTTTAAGCTTTTTGCTGAACTTATAAGATGGAACATAAATGAAAAATTTTAATTATTTAAAAATTTTGCAAAATTAAAAGCTATAAAAAAAGCATGGATTAAAATTATAATTTGGAAAAATAATTCATTGATTGAATTATTTCAATATCAGAAAATTTCATTCAGTTTCAAATATTCCATGGATGGTCAAGAGCACAAGTCTGTTATTTTTTTAGACATTTCTCTTGAAAAAATATGTAATTAAGAACAGATTTTCTTTTATTTCTCCTATTATAAGTCATTGAAAAACTGGCATGCTTTTAAAATTTACACATTAATTTAAAAATATATTTTAAAAATAGATTTGCTTTTTGTATAAATAAAAATAATAACTGCTATATGATTATGATTTATGCAATCTTATTTTATGAGATTTTGAAATTATTTGATTCTGCAATACAAGTATTACATCTGTAAAAATTAAAATAACATTATTTATGAGTAGAAAAAAATCTTATAAACTTGACTACTAATTCAAGAAATTAAAAAATTATAGTGAGTGATTGAATTTGCAAATTATCCAAACTTTTTTACTATAAGAATGAAAATTTATAATTAAAAAAGAAAGGGGAAAAAATAAATTTTTAAATTTTAAGAAAAACTAATTTTTCAGTACTTGTAAACTTTTACATTCTTTATGTTCCATTTTATTACTACATTTAATTTTATCTTATGATGATTATTTTAAAACATTTTTAATCTTAACAATTTTTTAGTTTTTTTTAATATATGTAAACTATCTTTGTGAATACTTATGCATTTGTGGAATATATTTATGGGATAATTAATCTTAATTTTCACCAATCTTTATATATATGCACCAAGAATACATTTCCTATAAATCACACTCACATTGTATATCAAAAAATAAAAATGTTTTATTTCATTCTAAAAGTTTATTGTCTGATTTTAAATGTTCCAATAGTTACTAATATTTTTTAATAATTATATTTCAGGTATAAGACCAACTGAATTTTATGGCAACTATTTTATGTCAAACACCACAGATGTAGAATTGGCATCTGTAGATTGTTATAAAGCTATTACGGCTTGTATTAAATATGATGATAAATTAGTTGAAGAAGAGGGAGCATATTTTCAAACTGCTATTTTGTACACCAGTTGCAGTGGACAACGTCGACTCAGAATACATAATTTAGTTTTGAATACTTGTTCACAGATGGCTGATCTATATCGTAATTGCGAATTAGATACTATCATGAATACATTTGCAAAAGAAGGTAAGTTATTTTGCTTTATTTATATTTGGTTTCAAGTTATATGAACTTAAATATTATAAATCAATAATTAATAATACAACAGCCAAATGTAGAATTTACTAAGTTATTCATATGATACTAAATTGATTAATTAATAAATACATTTAATGCCAGAAATAGGAAAATTTTCAATCTTTAATGCTAAATTCATTTGTTAGTTAACTAATCTATTAGCAAAAGAATAACTTGAGAAAATCTATAAGTTCTGATTATTGTTTGATTAGCACAGAGATCAATAATTCATGACTTATAAGTTGTATGTAGTTTTTCAAGAATAATCTGTATCATTCCCTCAAGTCATTTTGTCACTGTTTAGAAGATCTCAATTGATAATATAAGTTAACAAGTGATGAATTACTACTACTACCAAAATGCTTATTACAAGGCATTAATTATACTCTACAGACTATGGTTAAAAACAATGAGTACAACATTTTTTTTACCAGTGGTTTTCTATTTTGGATTTTGATATCATATGATTAGTTTTATAAAGAGTATGTTTAAAAATGCTTGTGTCACAGGAGAAGTTTCTTGTTGTAAACAAATTTTGTGGCCAGTAGATGCACAGACTGTAATGTAAAGGAAGAGTAGTTGTAGAATGGAAAAGTGAAGGGAAATGAAATATGAGGGAGAGAAATCTGGTACAATAGCTAATTTCATAGAATTAGTTTTAAACAAGATTGCAATTATACACTAAAAGAAATATTATATTTGCATCTAGAAAAATATATTTTTATCATTAACTGAAGTTGTAGTTTATTTATTTAAAATATATTTTCATTTATCTATCTTGTGCTTATACAAATGAGTTGGAGTCATGTGAAAGATAACAGTTAGATAATAGATATAGATTAAAAATAGATATTTTATATATTATCTTGATAATATTATTATTATAAAGATTTTGAATTTAAATAATTTTTATGTTCATTTAAATGTTTTTATAAAACAAAAAATATTTGAAAAGTTGTGGAGATTGTAGATTTAAATCAAAAAGTTGAAAGGTGTGGGGAAATAGAGGGGATCACTTGCCATATCTCTGATGGGGCTGGACCTTAATAAAGATTTTGCTCATGATTAACATTTATAATTTTTTTTTTTTTAAAACTCTTCTCTAATTTCAAAATTAAGTTTTTTTGTCATTTTATAATAATAATAGAAGTATTTAAATAAAATCTTATAAGAGATGATACCACACACAATTTTAAAGTTTGCCAGAAAAGGTATGCAACTTGTTGCTGGATTTGTTTTTTGTTGTGCAATTTCAGACTATTGTGAGACTAATCAGGGCGTAGGATGTTTAAGAGTTCTTGACTCTGCTACCGCTTACTCGACTCAAGACCTTGAGGTCCGGTCTCACTTGTCTAAAGGATGGGTTCTTTTGAGCGGAAGGGTTTTAAAGTTAAAGATTGCTAGATCTTTATTTCACATCAGGATCTGACACCAATCTATCATTTTCTTAGCAGATAGATATGCGTTTAATTTGAGGAGGAATTATCACAAGCAATCTCGTCGAGGACTTTGGGTTCAGTATGGAGATGATAATGTCAGAAGAAACGCACACCAATCCAAGTTCATTAACATTATACCTGTTTATTGTTGAACAATTTACATTGATAAGTAATTCAGGAATCAAAGTTACAGTTCCCTCTCGGGATTTTCAATCCGTAATTCATAAGTTTCAGGGTTAATAGTGGACACAATATATATTAGTCGTGACCCTAATTGCGAGTTGGAAATATTCGAGAGAGAGCTTACATACTCTCATGAGTAGAATAAATACCTCTAGTTATAACGTTGATGTCGGGTTGATCCGAGTTCTCATTTTCCCAAGTTCATAATTCAGTTCAAAGTTCATAGTCACAGTTCAAAGTCGTAATTAAAGTTTATTGAAGACGGTGGCGACAAGAGGCAGGTAATCCATGGGCACACTCACAGTATAGAAAAATAACTTTTCCCCCTGTGTTGTCATCGCACTATCCTTTTATATGGGGGGGCTCTGTTCTCGAGATTTTCCCATGTACGTCACAGGTGATGATCTTCTTTGACCAATAGTGGGCGAAGTGACAAAGTTATGACACCACAGTTAACTCATGTTCCACAAGGAAGTATCCCTGTGGGAACAAAGTTTTATGAGCGATTTTTATGAGAAAATTTGTTGGTTGTTTTTCTCTTTTTGAGTTAACCCTAACTTTTATAAAATCATAACTNGGAAATGAAAAAGCCGACCTTGAGGCGAAGTCAGCTGCAAAGGACACTGACTTGGACTATACTCTCATTCCTTTCTCACGCAGCAGCCTTAAAAATTATATCCGTGCAAATGCTATGCAGAAGTGGAACCAGCAATGGTTGAGCAGTAAGACGGGTAAAATAACCAGACTGTATTTTCCTAGTGTTGATAGCAGACTCTCTTCACCACTTAGATTTCTGACGTTTACTACTGCTCAACTTCTTACTGAGCATGGTAATTTTAGGAGCTACCTGGCGATGTATAACCGGGCAGAAACTGCCTTTTGCTTTTGTTCCACAGGAAACCTTGATACTGTTGACCATATGATCTACCATTGTCCTATTTATGATCAAGATAGACTTATAATGAAATTAGAAATCTTCATGCATGGTTTCAGGTGGCCATGTCCACTGGATAAACTTGTACAGAAGCCTCTGTTTGATACCTTTTACAGTTATATTCAAAATATATGGAAGAAAAGACTTTTCATAATTTCTAATTTCTAATATTACTTTTAGTCTTCACTAAAAGCAGAACTTTCTAATTTTATGTTCACTTTGAATCATTTATCTTGTTTTATGTATCTTAGTGTTATACTCCCATAGGAGTGGTGCACTTATCTAATAAAAAAAAAATATATATATATATATATATATAAATTATTATTATCATTATTATATAAACTTACTTCTGTTTATATATATATAAACAGAAGTATTTCCTAATAATTAGAAAATACTACAATAGTATATTATGTTTATATATTCTTTGTTACATATTTTCAGGTATCAGATTAATTTCAGAACAGAATCCTAAAGCTGTCAAAGACAATTTCATAACTCGTAGTGCCCAAATATTGGCTTGCTACCGAAAAAATTGTGCTAATCCATCATCTGCTGGACAGTTAATTCTCCCAGAATGCATGAAGTTGCTTCCATTATATGTTAATTGCCTTATTAAATGTGATGCTTTAGCAGGAGGTAAATTTTATGTAAAAGTTAAATAAAATCAACATAAATTATACAGATTAGAATATAAATTGATTTTTCAATATATTTTTTTGTTTTATTTTTCAGGTCCAGAAATGTCTACTGATGATCGAAGTTTCATTATGCTGGCATTAAACAGTATGGATGTCAACGCTTCAGCAGGATATCTGTATCCAAGACTGCTTCCTTTGGTAAATTTTAAATAGTAACAATATTAAATTATTACGTCATTCAAAGATTTTATTATAATATATGAAATAAATAATAATAATATCTTGTAAAAATATATTCTTGATGGATATTACTTACTTCATATATTATAGTAAAACTTATTTAATATATATTAACAAGAATATATTTTTATAAAAATATATTCTTGTTGAATATTTACTTCATAGAATATCCAAATTACACTTTATTTGTAATATGGCAATTGCCTGTTACAATGGGATCTTCATAGAATATGCTGGATCTGTTACTTAAGGCAGAATGTTGAATAAAATATGCATTATTATGAAAATTTACTTTTATATTCCTATTTTACACACAAAATCAATTATGCATTATTTTTAAAAGTTTTTCAATTTTAAAAAAATGGAGTACAATGAACCTGAGATAAGTGAAAAATTATATTCATGCAAATTGTCCAATTTTTTGTGCTGTCTATTGTTTATGATGATGATGATAATGATGGTCTACTTCAAAACAGTAGATAGTGTCATATTCTTTTTTGGATATACAATTATTATATAAATTTCTGAAGTGATTAAGTTTTGTTGGAAAATATAATAGTGTTATAAACTTTTTCTCCAAACTAATGCATTTTTGATTCATTTTAAAGATGATAAAAGTAATTTTGCTTTTAATTATGAAAATTATTAATATTAATTATGAGTATATATATATTATATTCATAATTAATGTTAATAATTTTCATAATTAAAAGCAAAATTA
>NW_019386694.1:67499-90774 GCF_000671375.1 Centruroides sculpturatus | reverse complement strand
TGTTGTCATCGTTTCTGGTAGTAGCATGATTTCACATTCATAAAAGTTTTGATTGTTGCTTACAAAAAACTGATCCAAGTGATTTTTGACATTGTCATTTCAAGTAAATGTCTTACAGTTAAAAAAAATTTGTGTAGACCGGAACAAGTAATAATCTGAGTGTGCTCGATCTGGAGTATATGGTTACTGTGACAGCATGTCCATCTAAGTTATAACAGTTTCTGATGAGTTACCAAACTTGTGTGAAATTTGACATTATCGTGGTAAAACACTATACCTGTTTTGTTGATCAATTCTGGCTGCATTTTCTGTTTGATGATATTACTCAATTTGTTTACTAGATGGCAGTACACTTTTGAATCAATTGTTAAATTGTCTGGTAAAAGTTCCAAAAAAAAAAAATTTCTTTAAAATTCCATCAAAGAGAGCATCTCTCTTTCAGAACATGTGGAACCCATATATCAAGTTTTGAAACGAAACCAATTAGTTTCAAGTAATCATAAACAGTGCATAAATTAATAAAACAATGGGATCAGTTATTCTAAATATTAAAATAATAAATTCTAAAAAAATTTCTCTCTAAAAAAAATCCTTTAAGAAATAAGTGAAATTCACTTTTTTAAATCCAATTTCGATAGAATTAAAAACAGAGATGGACTAGAAACTCATTTAATATTTCTCACTTTATTTTTCTTTTTCCTTTTTTATCTATATATATTTCGCTTATCATGAACGTCCACTGATGAGGCTGATAAGCGAAATATATATGGATAAAAAAGGAAAAAGAAAAATGAAGTGAGAAATACTAAATGAGTTTCTAGTCCATCTCTGTTTTTAATTCTATTGAAATTGGATTTAAAAAAGTGAATTTCACTTATTTCTTAAAGGATTTTTTTTAGAGAGAAATTTTTTAGAATTTATTATTTAAAAAAAATGTTTTTAGAATTTATTATTTTAATAAATAGTTCAATTTGACAAATTTAATCTCTTAGTGATTTCACGTGTTATTATTCGGTAGTTTGCTTCAATCAGTACCTTTATTTTGTTTTCATTGGCTTCAACTGGACATCCAGAACATAATGCATCTTCAATATTGAAATTGCCAGAACAAAATTTTGTAAACCAGTTTTGGCACTGTCATTCTGTCAATACATCTTTTCCATACACATCATACAATTTTTTTCTCGCTTGAACAGTATTCATACCTTTTTGATAATAAAAGAGCAAAATATGCCGAAAATTCTGCTTTCAATCTTCCATATTTGATGGGACACAAAAAATAAACAATAGCACAGAATCAAACAAAATTTTTTACAAATAAGCCTTAAAATTCTAGCTGTCAAAATATATAATGATGATATGGTTTAGAATGAAAATGGTGGGAAAAATACGACTAATCCGTCTAGTGGTAAAAAAAACGAACTTACTTTCCAAACAACCTAATATATATATACATACAGAAATACTGTTGGAAAATATTAAACTAGAGCAAGTGTCAATATAGCAAATTGTGTATGAACTGGCAACATCCTGTGTAACACAGGTTGAGGCAGAAAGAAACCGTTGTTCAGTCATGTACCAAGTTATGGATATGAGAAGAAGTGCATATAAATCTTAGATTAGAATAAAGTTTAATTATAAGTTAAAGGACTGCCTCATTATTGTTCTAACAAATACAATATTCTTAAATCAATTGATTTAGTACAAAAAAAGCTTTTTAATGACCATAAAATAATCAAAAATCCTCAGACATTTAATGAGGAATTTTTTGAAATAAATTTTAAAATAACTTCTCATAATTAAAAAAGAGATTTTTTTTTTTATTTGTATACTTACAGAAATCATTCAAAAAGTTTTGAGACTGATGACAACGGAGACAATATAATAACCACAAACAAAAATGGCTTTATTTATCCTTTAAAATATTCTCCCTTCAACTCAATAAACTTGTTCCATCTTGAAATCCAGTTTTCGTAATTCTTTGTAAAGCTGTCTTTTGAACATACTGCTTGGTATACCCATTATGATGTTTTACTCCTCTTTACTGTTGAATTTCCATCTGCACTGCTGTGTTTAACTTCTAAAAAGAGGGAAAAAAGCACGAAATGTAGGAAGGATGGCCATTAGCTTGTTTAGATAAATAATGGTTTGCTGAGCAATCATTGTTATCATGATGGAGAATCCAACCATTTTGTACCTACTTAAGATGCTGCTTTACAATTTTCCTTTGTTTGATTCTTCAAGATCCCTGAATATTCTCTTCAATAAAAGCTTTACTGTATTTCTTGAAAGACAGTGATCATAGGTGAAGCCCTTTTTAAAAAAAAAAAAAATACAGATACTTAACTTTCTGGAATTCTTCCACAGAGTATACTCCATTTTCATTGTTGGATCAAAACAATGAAATCGTGACTTATAACAGATCACAATCGTATTAGTTAATTTGCAGATTTGTCTTTCACTGTTGACACATGACTCAATCTTCAACTGTCTTCTATCAATTATGAAATTTCTTATGCCACTAAGCATCCTTGCCTACGATAAAGCATGTTCCTTAAATGTTTCTTCAATCTTATTGAAGGGTTCTGTTGAGGATTTTCCCATTATAACAAAGAATTTAATTTCTATTCACTGTTTATCCTTCAGACCCATGTCAGATATGTGCAATAGTACTTTATTTGGCAGCCTGTGGAAGTTGAATGAAAAGATGTATTCTTGTTACAATAAGCCCTGATGCATCTGGAGTAATGACATTGAAATATGTCATGAGTGCCAATGCATCTGATAATTGATTTTTAAAAATCTAGACCAGTCTCAAACTTTTTGAATGACTTTTGTATGCTTGCATGGTTTTATGAAAATATAAATCTGTTTCCTTTTCTAGCATGATGTTGATGTTGATTCTGAAGAACTTCCAATTGCACTGAGATGCTCAGTTGAAAAAGTCAAGGATAATGGTGCCTATTTGTTAGGTAAATAAAAATGTTAACTTAATGTCATAGTAGAATATCCTATATAATAAAATATTTAAGACACTAAAAATGTAGAATGTAGAATAACATGAAATATTTTTATTTTGATTAGTATTTTACATTGTTTTTATTGTTGGCAAGTTTGAAAGTTATCTGAAATATATTAAAATTGGAAGAGACGGATTCTCTTTAAGGTAGATACTTGTAAAAGTCAGTTATTTTGGAATTATTTTGCCATCAAATTTTTTAAAAAAAGTTTTGCCTAAGGCAGAACCTTGTGAGATATGAATGGGAAAGCTATGTTATATACTTATGTTATTAATTTAGAACTTGTCAAAGAAATACAGATTTAAACAAGTACTGAATTGAAAACACTGATATAAAAAAGCATTAGGAATGAAATGAAATCTATTGTTATTTAGTTTACTTATAATGAATTTAGGTCTAGCGAAATGCCAAACATAAACTACTTTTAACACAATCAACAAGAACAATGAACAATGAAGTGAAATATGTTAAAAGTAGATCACAAATATATACAGTAGAACCTCCATTATCCAGATTTTCGATTATCCGGATTGTTCAAAATAAACAAAAATTTTACGAATTAGCTGATTTGCACTTGGCGAATTACGACACTGTTTATGTATGTGATGGAATGCATAACTTTTTTTGTTTCAACAACGTCTCACCCAGCACAGTGGTCGTAAACTCTTAAATATATTTTACGTAGTAATAAAAATATAACTTGACATACGTATTTATAAATAATTTATATTCAAATTACATCATTTCTATGACCAAGGGCGGCGTAAGGCATGGACGACGTGGGCCACCGCCTATGCCTCGCGGTCCGAAGGGCCTCGCGCCTCGAAGGTTTATGCATTACTTAAAAGCCGTGAACGCGACGAAAAAATTTTACTCGTCATAAAACGATAAATAGTTTGTCAAATTTTTATTCATAAAAATGCAGTTTCAACTGCTTTTTATTTTATAAAATCCGTCTTCTTGCGCCACCAGAGGGCCTTTTAAACAATAGGTAGTCTGTCAGCGCTGGTCAGTAGTAGTCCAAATTCAATATGAACATTTGTTTCTTGAAAATTTGATCACGATTTAAATACTGTATTTACTTTTAATATTACCGATATGTCATCAAAAAGAAAATGTGTTGTATTATCATTTAAAAGACAAATTAAAGTATTTGTTTCGATTATCTGGATTTTTCCTTATCCAGACACCTTCATCTCCCAATTAGTCTGGATAATCGAGGTTCTACTGTATTTTAAATCTTACAATTTATACTTAAACTTTTCCAGTTTATACATGTGTCAGCAAAGAGTCTTTGACATTTTTACAATTAAGGTAGGACCTCATGACTAGAGAATGTCATTATGAGAGAGTTCTATTGGTTATATTTTAATAGAAAATCTTTCATCGTATAAAAAGAAATTTACGTTATTTGATTTTGTTTAATTTTGACAAACTTCAAAAAATATTTTTATATTTTCTGTTTCCATTTGGATTTACACTCTTTGTTATATGTATTTCTGATCTAAGTTCATTTTGGTCTTAAAACAGCAGGAAGGTCCAACGCATAGACATCTTTTACTGAAAATCTTGAATACCTTAGGATTAAGATAAATGCAGAGAGAGCTTGAGTTCAAGCAAGTAAACCAAAGATGGCATCTGAAAGTTTCATTTTCAGTGAGAAACCAAAAAGAAGTTTACATACCTGACCTGTACTCTCTCTTTTTTTTAGTTGAGAATATATAAATACATATATGGTAGCAATTATGGAAATTGCATCAACCATAAAATCTTATAAAAATGTATTCATTTTTAAATTAAAGTATCATTTTGCTGTAGATCTGCAAGAAATCAAAGATCATATCATTTGTTATATCATTCTGGTATTCATTCTTGAGGAGGAGTGGGGAAGAACATTGCTTTAGTGAGGCAGATGTTACCTGTTCATTTTATTATCAAACAAACTAATTTTTTAAAAGTCAGTAATCATTCTTCGGTAGGATGTATAAGTGGAAAAAAGTTTAGTGAGAATTTGTAATTTGTTTATTAATAAAACTAATAACTATACATGAAAACTTTATGAATCTTTGAAATTTATGGAATTTATTCAAAATAATAATAATAATAATAATAATTTAATATTGATATTTATAACAGCATTATTTTATAGAAATCATAATACTCAATTAGCCTTATTTTCAAAATTTATTTATTCCATGTTCAGAAATTTATAATTAATTAAAGAAAAGAATAAAATTTTTTATATAACTTTTATTACAAACATAGTATTTAAATATGACAACCTTCAAAATAAATTTCTTCTGCAGTTATATACAGGGTGATTCAAAAGTCACATAAGTTTTAGAAAATTAATAACTTGCAAACTGTTTACAGTAAGATGATGTGGTTTCCACAGAAATGCTTAGAAAGAAATGGGATTTTTTAGTGTAACAAAAATTTTAGAATCAAAATAGTTACATTTCTTGCCATAGATGATATTTGATAAGTAATCTTATCAAGTACCATCAACTATTTTGGTACTAAAACTTTTATTACACATGAAAAAAATCCTGTTTCTTTCTAAGCATTTCTGTGGAAACCACATCATCTTACTGTAAACAGTTTGCAAGTTATTAATTTTCTAAAACTTATGTGACTTTTGAATCACCCTGTATATAACTGCAGAAGAAATTTATTTTGAAGGTTGTCATATTTAAATACTATGTTTGTAATAAAAGTTATATAAAAAATTTTATTCTTTNTTGAATACCTTAAAATTAAGATAAATGCAGAGAGAGCTTGAGTTCAAGCAAGTAAACCAAAGATGGCATCTGAAAGTTTCATTTTCAGTGAGAAACCAAAAAGAAGTTTACATACCTGACCTGTACTCTCTCTTTTTTTTAGTTGAGAATATATAAATACATATATGGTAGCAATTATGGAAATTGCATCAACCATAAAATCTTATAAAAATGTATTCATTTTTAAATTAAAGTATCATTTTGCTGTAGATCTGCAAGAAATCAAAGATCATATCATTTGTTATATCATTCTGGTATTCATTCTTGAGGAGGAGTGGGGAAGAACATTGCTTTAGTGAGGCAGATGTTACCTGTTCATTTTATTATCAAACAAACTAATTTTTTAAAAGTCAGTAATCATTCTTCGGTAGGATGTATAAGTGGAAAAAAGTTTAGTGAGAATTTGTAATTTGTTTATTAATAAAACTAATAACTATACATGAAAACTTTATGAATCTTTGAAATTTATGGAATTTATTCAAAATAATAATAATAATAATAATAATTTAATATTGATATTTATAACAGCATTATTTTATAGAAATCATAATACTCAATTAGCCTTATTTTCAAAATTTATTTATTCCATGTTCAGAAATTTATAATTAATTAAAGAAAAGAATAAAATTTTTTATATAACTTTTATTACAAACATAGTATTTAAATATGACAACCTTCAAAATAAATTTCTTCTGCAGTTATATACAGGGTGATTCAAAAGTCACATAAGTTTTAGAAAATTAATAACTTGCAAACTGTTTACAGTAAGATGATGTGGTTTCCACAGAAATGCTTAGAAAGAAATGGGATTTTTTAGTGTAACAAAAATTTTAGAATCAAAATAGTTACATTTCTTGCCATAGATGATATTTGATAAGTAATCTTATCAAGTACCATCAACTATTTTGGTACTAAAACTTTTATTACACATGAAAAAAATCCTGTTTCTTTCTAAGCATTTCTGTGGAAACCACATCATCTTACTGTAAACAGTTTGCAAGTTATTAATTTTCTAAAATTTCTGTGACTTTTGAATCACCCTGTACTCATACCATACTCTTTGTAAAATATGAATGCTAGTATTTCTAAGTAATATTGAAAGCTATTTTGTGTGATGTCTTTAAGGGCTATATTTCTGTAGCTTCATCTTTAATTCTGTTGGTCATTTCTGATTGACAAATATTTGACTAAGAAGAGTGTAATAGTACCCTTAGTTGGATATTTGCCCAATTGCTTATTTCCTTGATTTTGCATCCAGAGACTATAAAATAAAAGTGAGGTTGAAGAGATATCAACAAGCAGCAGAATGGAAGCTGAAGTAGCAAGAACCATTAAAGGCTTCACAAAAAAATGGCTTCCAAGACTGCTTTGGCAAGTGATATAGTTTCAGGCAGAAGTTTGTAAGTGCAGAATCTTACTTTCAAATAGTGTGGTGCAAGAATTATTTTTGTGTTGTAAAATAAACTTTGTAAAAAGTTGGTTTATTTTTGACTCTCTTACATATAATTGAAAATTAACTGTAAAAGTCAAACATTGATATGAAATTATTTATTAAATAAATTCATTTTTTTATTTTCCAAGTTATATTTTAAAATATGAATTTTAATGGTGATGGTCTATAATTGAATGTTTTTATTTATAAAATAATGATAATTTTTAAAATATATTTATACTTTAATTTATATTTTATTTACTAGAAAATGGTATATATTTATTCTTATGGATTGGACATTCTGTAAATCCTGAATGGATTCAAGATGTTTTTGGAGTTCAGGCTGCAGCAAGGATAGATATTGACAAGGTAAAATTAATTCTATAAAATGATTAAATATTAATTTATATTAGGAAAATAAATTTTAACATCTTTTCTTACAGACATTGTTATTGGAACTGAATACGCCTCTATCTAAACGAATACGGGGTATTATAGAGCAAGTTAGAAACGAAAGACAGAGGTATATGAGAGTAAGTAATCTTTTGCATTTTAACTATTTAATTACTTAATTGTATGAAGAATATCATGTTATATAATTTAATTTTAATGAATTTATCTACTTCTGCTTCACAGCTCATTATTGTGCGACAAGGTGACAAGTTAGAAGTTCTCTTCAGACAGTTTTTGGTAGAAGACAGAAGTTCTGATGGAAGTGCATCGTATGTAGACTTTTTATGCCACTTACACAAAGAAATACGAAGTCTGGTCACTTGATGATAGGATTGTGGTGTCATACACATAAGTGCATTGTATATTCTGAAATTGATTGAAATGGAATCTGCTCAGTTTACTAGGTAGGCTGCAATGCAGGAAATTGGACTATCAAAGTTTATCGACAGATTTATTATTTAATCAGTGTTATTCTTTTCAATATCGTATTTAGTTTCTTATTAATTTGGACTATCATAAATTGTTTATTCTGTTGTAAAAAAGTCAATCAAAAGTTGTTAAGTGTAGAGATGTTTCACCTTAAAAAAAAAAATATAAAGAAATTGATGTCTCAAAATTTTTATCTTCTCTCTTTATACATCAAATTATCAGAAATTCTAGCAAATGTATATTATCATCAATGGAATTATGTACAATAAATTTGTTTGGGAAGTTAAGTTCAATATAAATTAAACCAAAAACATTGATGCCTTTTAGTTCTAAACTATAATAATAATAATAATAATAAAGAAAAACCCGTGGTAATTTTTAATGAAATTCTTTCTTGTTATGTAATCTCTAAACTTACAAGTTAAACGACTAATTCAAAAAATTATTAAATGTATCCTGATTAATGTATAATCATTTTAAATGGTGACATCCTTTGCTAGATTAAGCATTTTAAAATTTCAAGAAAGTTTTTTTAAACACAAACACATACACACACACACCACACAGACATTTATCCTTGTTTTTCTTATGTTANTGAACAGGTAAATCATTTTAAAATGATTAAATATTAATTTATATTAGGAAAATAAATTTTAACATCTTTTCTTACAGACATTGTTATTGGAACTGAATACGCCTCTATCTAAACGAATACGGGGTATTATAGAGCAAGTTAGAAACGAAAGACAGAGGTATATGAGAGTAAGTAATCTTTTGCATTTTAACTATTTAATTACTTAATTGTATGAAGAATATCATGTTATATAATTTAATTTTAATGAATTTATCTACTTCTGCTTCACAGCTCATTATTGTGCGACAAGGTGACAAGTTAGAAGTTCTCTTCAGACAGTTTTTGGTAGAAGACAGAAGTTCTGATGGAAGTGCATCGTATGTAGACTTTTTATGCCACTTACACAAAGAAATACGAAGTCTGGTCACTTGATGATAGGATTGTGGTGTCATACACATAAGTGCATTGTATATTCTGAAATTGATTGAAATGGAATCTGCTCAGTTTACTAGGTAGGCTGCAATGCAGGAAATTGGACTATCAAAGTTTATCGACAGATTTATTATTTAATCAGTGTTATTCTTTTCAATATCGTATTTAGTTTCTTATTAATTTGGACTATCATAAATTGTTTATTCTGTTGTAAAAAAGTCAATCAAAAGTTGTTAAGTGTAGAGATGTTTCACCTTAAAAAAAAAAATATAAAGAAATTGATGTCTCAAAATTTTTATCTTCTCTCTTTATACATCAAATTATCAGAAATTCTAGCAAATGTATATTATCATCAATGGAATTATGTACAATAAATTTGTTTGGGAAGTTAAGTTCAATATAAATTAAACCAAAAACATTGATGCCTTTTAGTTCTAAACTATAATAATAATAATAATAATAATAATAATAAAGAAAAACCCGTGGTAATTTTTAATGAAATTCTTTCTTGTTATGTAATCTCTAAACTTACAAGTTAAACGACTAATTCAAAAAATTATTAAATGTATCCTGATTAATGTATAATCATTTTAAATGGTGACATCCTTTGCTAGATTAAGCATTTTAAAATTTCAAGAAAGTTTTTTTAAACACAAACACATACACACACACACCACACAGACATTTATCCTTGTTTTTCTTATGTTAATTTGTGCCAGCAAGAATTAAAAATATTTTATTGCCATAAAAATTTTTATCTGTATTATATAAACTTGGTAACAGATAATATATATAGCTTTTAAAGATTTGTGTATATGTATTTCTGATGTACATTCTATTGAAACGATTGGAAAAATTACAGCGATTATATTTTCAATAGTTTTTATAAAAGTATTATTATTAATTGGTTAATAATGTAAATTGAGATTTTTTTTCCTGAAACAGAAAATTTTGATTTGTATGGTGTTCATCAGAATAAATGAGAAGAAATTGTTTGAAGCATTTGAAATTTGTAAACATTATTTTATTTTATTATTAAATTACATAAGTCAAAATCAGTAAAAATTTATAGATTAAATTAGCAGAAAGTTACAACAATAATAATATATGTACTAAATTTTTATTGCCCATTTCACTCAAACAGTAACTTTATTAAGGTTTACGTCTTTCAGCCTTTAAGACGATGCCATTTTTGGGGTTTATAATTACAGTAGGACAGGTTAGTTGTAGAGGAATTTCAGTCTCTTCACAAGTAAGCAGTTTATAGTTAAGTATAACTCTGGCCATTGCTAGTTTGACTTCAATCTGAGCAAATCGCATACCTATGCATATTCTAGGACCTAGACCAAATGGGAAAAATGTCGAAGGATTGAAATCCTGTTTGTTCTCTGGAGCAAATCTATCGGGATCAAGTTTCCAAGGATTTTTCCAGTAACGAGGATCGTGTTGAATGTTCCAAATAGGAGCTGTCACTGTGACTCCTTTCGGGATGATCAATTCATCCATTTTATATTCTGCACTGCATTGCCTACTTATGAATCCGGTTACTGGTGGGTAATAACGTAAACATTCGTTAAAAACCTGATCCAAATATTGTATATTCTGTATGTCATCGTAGGAAGGGTGTGGTTTATCTTTTAGATGAGCTACTGCTTCGTAAAGACGCTCCTGAATATCCTGATGCGTGGCTAGAAGATAGAATATTAAAGCTAAACTCGTAGCTGTAGTTTCATATCCTGCTAAAAGAAAAACGTAAGCGTTAGCTATCATTTCGTTATCGGTTAAATACTTGTTGGATGGCGATCGTTTATTGTCACACGAATCGATCATGAGTTGTAGAAGATCGAGCGATTTCTTTTCTGTATGTTTCCTACGATAATTAATGACTTTCTTAACGTTTTTTACAGTCAGAGAGGTCATTCTTCCGGAGGTTAAATAATTGTTTATAAATTGTAATATGAGTTTTAAAGGTGGAAATAATATCACCATAAGAACGGCTATGTTATTAGAATATTTAAAAAAGTCACGAACAGAAACTAGAAGAGGATCGTCGTCGTCGTCTTGACAGTTAGTATTCATGGCCAAAGCGCAATGTCCTATGACATCTAACGTTAAACCTTGTACACGCGTGTACATATCGAAGGTTCGATGGGCATCGCTGGATTTACCTATCAACTTTACCAGTTTATCTACTTTACTGTTCATGATTTCGGTCATTTGTTTAATTTTTATGGCACTGAACGTAGGTGTCAAGACCGATCTGACTCTTTTCCAAGTTTCATTCCTTAAATCCAACAAAGTCTCGTTCAGAGGCCAGACATCGAGGACCATTTTGGGTCGATTGATAAAAATGCGCGATTCTTTAACGAATAATTGCTTTATTATGTTGAAGTCATTAATGAGCATTTGGGGGTCGTCACCTTTGTAATATCCTACTATTTTACCATACTTTTTGAGCCACGACGTGACGACTTCGTTAGGATTGCCTTCTCCATTGAATTCGAACAAATTGCCGGATAAGATGTGAGGTTTAGGTCCCGGGATTCCATATTTTGTGAAGAGTGTCTGCTTGCTTTTTCTCTTTGCTAACCAGATAATCACCCAAGTTATAAAGAAGACTATAATCAACGTTGAAAAATTCGTTGTTAAGAAGTCCATGTTTTGGTAAATTCTAAAAAGAGACAAAATAGTTTTGTTTGAGAAAATATAAAGGATAGGTAACTAATAATGCAAATAATAAAACATAACTCGGAAGTATATTTTGTGTGGTTATTTATTGTTAACGAATTTTAAAACTCATTTTCACCATTTAGTAATTAGGAACTATTACATCTAATTCCTAGTGATAATTCAGGTGATAAGTACAGATGTACCTCAACTTATTGTATAACTAACTACACAGGGCCGGTTTTATCATTAGACGAACGTTAGCGATTGCCAATTCGTAACAGCCTAACTCATAAACAAAAAAGAGTTGAAAGTGTTCCTTACAATTGTTTTATTTACTTTACATACAAGTTATTTAAAACATTTTTTTATTAATTTTCAATGCTATCCACAGAGCGAGAATGCTCGACCATGTTTGGTATTACGGCTCAGTGGTTAGGCATTGCACTCATAATTTCACTTAAAGATTTACTTACAACAATAATCACATTTTTAATTATTTGGTGTTTCTACACCTCTGTAGTTTTTGTGTGACCAATTTTTGCATTTTTGTCTGGATCTTGGATTTTCGCTTTAGTTTGTAGTTTTCTGGAGTAGCTGTTAGAATTTGTGAATTTTTTTAACTATGTTTACTCAATTTTCGCCATTTAGTACTGTTTGAAATACAAGAAATGGGTGAAATATCACCTAAAGGCACTGGTTGTTGTACTTAACTTACGCCAGCATCATTACCCTTGATCGCCATATTGGATTCTGATGCTGTTTTGTTGGCTTAACAGCATATTATAAATGAAACGAAAAGCTGGAATATTAACCTAAATATATGTAGTTTATATAATGATCAAAATTAACAATTGAAAATAAATATACACTACTTATCCTCAGTTGAAATTTGCAAAGTTTTCTAAGAGATCACATCAAAAACAACATAAGGAATGAGAGAAAAACTGCCTTTGATGGCGACCACCACTTTTCCTATCCGATCGCAACAATCAGATATTCACAATTCCATTCTGTTTCGAGATACCTAAGGCTGTGTACACACTAGGCGTTTTCTAACGCGCGTTAGCTCGGCGTTCGACGAGCGTTTAGCGGAGCGTGCGCACTGGCTCGGTTTGGAAATGGATGTGGAAGTGATTGCTTGTATGTGGCTCCTCTATCGTCGCTATAAAAGACGATGGCAGAGGCAAAGAGAATTTTGGGTGCACCCACCCAATATTACGAGATAGACTGACGCATGAAATGTTTGCGACGTTGTATCCAAAACTAAGACAAAATAAATTCAAGTTTTTTAATTCTTAAAATATCTATAAAATCCTTTGACGATGGTTGGTCTATTTTAGATTTCATCAATAAATAGATAAGTATCGAAATGATCGTTCTCCATTTCAGCACATATATGTCAAAGCGCTCGGCTGACGTCCGCAAAACGCGCGATCGAATGTACAGTAACATGGCAGCACATATATCTCAAAGCGCTCGGCTAACGCCCGAAAAACGCGCGTTTTAACAAAAATCTATAAACGCGCGCTTGGCCAAAAGCGCGCGTTTGAGTGTGTACGCCTACATAGAACTCTTGGTTCTTTAAAACGCGCGTTGAAAAACGCCTAGTGTGTACAGGCTCTAAGTGAGTGGGATTGCATTCTGAGCGTCATTGACCAACTTTTCCCTAAATATCCACATGTGTGAATCTGCGATGCTTGTGTCAGTATGATGATACACATATACAAGCTACATGGACAATGTACTGTACAGGTACGTACATGGGGCGCCTAATTTTCTGTTAGGCTGTTAGATACTTTTGCGCTGGTCTTGACTGTACACAACTTCGTATTCTGTATAATACACTTCATAACGGTATTAAATGACTTATTAAAGACCTAATGCACATTGTTTTTGTGGTTATTAACATTGATTACTGTTCATGGTCAACTTAGCATAAAAATGTCCCACGGTAGGATACTTTTGTAAAGGTCATATTACCTCTCACTAACCAGTATCATATTTTCGTTTGCTTATACAAAGACGGATTTAAGAACTATATCTACATCAAAGTTGATCTTTTAAATAAACCATTAACAGTTAAGGCCATTACCTTTTAAAATAATAATTATAGGGTGATTCAATCGAGACTGAACACTTCTTTGTTCAGTATCTCGTGACTGCACAGTCACATCTGAATAACATGTAAAACACACCTTGGTCGACTAAATCGTCATAAAGTAGAGAATCGTTCCGTTCGTGTTTCATGCTCATCTTTTCATTTTAGGCGGAGATATTCCATGTAAGTGTTCAATCCTGAGTAAATCATCCTGCATTTCCAACCATTAGTGTTTTATATGCTCCACCAGTGGACAGGCTGCTTTTCCCTTTTGTCAATGTTTGTAAAGAATTCCATATCACCACATAAACACTTTATTTGACGAGTCTAGTGCCAAATATGTATGCCAAAGACATTGTATATATTTTATTACGAACGAACTAGAACGACATTCTCAGATTCGTTCAATGGGAAAGAATCAAGATTAATATTTTTATACATGTATGTTAGTATACGTATGAAAAGTTTCTAACGCCTCTAGTTTGTGATTTTCTGGAGTAGCTGTTAGAATTTGGGAATTTTTTTTATTAGGCTATGTTTACTCAGTTTTCGCAATTCGCAATTACTGTTTGAAATACAATAAATGGATGAAATATCACCTAAAGGCACTAGTTGTTGTTGTAAAGGCACTCAAATATGATAACTTTAAATGGCAGATAAGATAAATTGTGGTGAAAATCAATAAACGAACTGATAGCAAATATCACGAGCACACTATAACATATGAAATTACTAACAAAGCAAAACGTCTTATAAAGGCATATAACGAGAGGCATTCATCATGCAATATGAAGATATATAATAAATCTAGGTGCAGATTTGTGATGTATCTCATAAAATACTTGACCTTTTTTAAATTTTGATCTTAAAGAATACGAAGCTATTGCCACTCTTGACAGTGTTTATAACAATAGCTTTATATCATACGCAGATATAACATTAAATTTTGTTTATTAAACATATTTTATATATTTTTTAACAATATTTAATATAAGCATTGTTCAATATCAATGTTAATAAAGAATTTTTTCGTATTTTATGTTGTCAGCGTTTTTATTTAAAAATCACTTTATATCTACCAACGTACCAGCTATTCCCTATTCTAAAGATTGGCAAATATGTTTACGAAATAAATTCTCAGTTTTGAAAATATTACGGTAAAATATTTTAAGGCTAGTCAAATATAAAGGTAATTTTTATCTTGCTATTAAAAACAGAATGATTTATAAAGGAGCATACAATATACGCCCTGTTTGATAATAACACGTGAAATCCAATTTCGCGTATTTCACATTTCATCTTTTCTTTTTCTAGAATTAATTTACATCGAAAATATATAGTTTGTTTGCAATTCACACACAGTTTGAAAATTTTATACGTCATTCTATTAACGAAAGTCTATTCGATATTCAGAATAACATTTCACTTCTCATATTTCACACTACTACACATTAATAATACATTTCGAGTAGCAGTTTATAATAATTAATTCCCTTCCAGTCTTAACATATATCAATAAGAAAACGTTCGTATTTAAAAACAATTTTGTATTGTAATTTTACTTACGAAATTTAATTAGTTTGTTTAGTTTTGAATATTATCAGCATTGAATTATCTTCCGTCCTTGCTGAACTGTTAGAAAGCAGCTTTCTGACCTTGCTCCCTGTCCTTATTTTTATTGATAGAATAAAATGGCATTAAGTTATGTTAGAAATAGTTTTATATTCTTGTTTTTGCTGCTAGTTTCCTCCCTACCAAGCCTCTAGATTTAAGTCTACTTAACTCATCCTAATGGTTAATCCGTCCCTGAATTATATAAGTGATAACATATAAATTTAAGTATATCGCGTTATTATATGTTATCTATATATAAAATAATCGATAATAGTATCATAATTATAATGCTTACCCGAATTATTAATCTGTATATCCTTTAAAAGTATTTTTCCAAAGAAATTCCCCTTCGAAAGAAGTAAAATTCCCTTTTATGGAAGAGGAGACAACGTTGTGTGTCTTGTCATTCCGCTTTTCCTAGCAATATATCACATCTCTGAAATTCCCTAGCGTCAACTTTACTGGCTGTTACTTAATTTAACGATATTCTAAACTCGACACATTTCTCGGCAACTGCATATTTTTTGTACTTTTGATCGAATATATAATTTAAAACGTGTTATGTTTATACACGCAATATAAAATATAAATAATAAAAATCCTTGATAATTGATAACGGTATGAAAAGTAGTGGAATGACCACGTTTAATATCAGAAATCAGAGGCGACTTATGTAACTTGTTATTTTGAAGAAAAAACAGTAAAATAATTATTATTTAAAAATAAAAATAAAGGTAACAAATAACAAAATTACAAAGTACGTTACTGAAAAAGTAACAACTGGAGAATAGTCAAAACAACAAATCGTAGAAAAAGACGATAACACGTTATGCTTCTACCTGCCAAGTTGAAGAATCCGTTCAGAAACACAGTATATAGGAATAAAGTATATAATATTAAAATTCATAAATGAGGTATGTAACACAATATTCACGAAAGTATTATTATATGATACTTATTCTACAAAAGAATTAATAAAATCTTGCATATAAACAAATTATTTTCTTCTTTTGTGGTGGCTGTCTTTCTTGTCTCTAATACTAATCATTCACTTTCCTTCGCGTTGTTTGTCCAGTTCTGTGGATTATATTGATCCACAGGACTGGACAAACGACGCGAAGAATATTTGACGTCCACAGCTTTCATTAAGCCACCAATGTTGTTGCAGAAAGTCCACATATTGTCAGTTGCAAAAAGATAACAAAAATCTTTCTTCCCTATGCCTAAATTCAGTAATGTTTGTACTTTGGAGAAGATTGTATTCTTGTGAGCTGGAAACCAGCATTACAGTCTGTTGTTTACTTAACTTCAAGTCATGGACTAAATCATTTAGATCTGCTTGAATTAAGAAGTGTCTGACTGCATCACTTGTGCCTGATACAATAGTCATTTTTTCAGGAGATGACGGCAATTCCTCATTGTTACTTTCTTCCAGGCGTGGATTCGGGGGGGGGGGCGAACGCTCCCAACTTCCAATATTCCAATAACCCAAAAACTCAGCGTTTAGATATTAAAACTTAAAACTGTCAAACCAGGGCCGGATTAACTCACTTTGGGGCCCTAGACATTTTCTTCTTACCGGGCCCCCTCGCTCACAAGAAATAGAGCACACAAAAAATATAAAACAATAAATAAAACAAAACTAAATAATGTGAAAAACTAAAACAAATCTTAAATTTTTATTAATAAAAAATATTTAATACACAACAATAAATTTTAGTTTTTCTAGAAAAGTTTGAACAGTTTGTTTATAAATTTAAAATATTGAAATTTGTTTTATTAAATGTCTAACAAAAGTTGTTGTAAAATAACAATATTACCTTAAAAAAATAATTGTCAACAAGACTATGTCTTGTTTATAAAATCGTACTGCTTGCTGTGTTACCAGCTTAGAGGTATGAAGGAGTACATGTCAGGAGTTGCAATTTGGCACAGAGTATTAAGTGCCCAAATCATGCGCGCATAAAAAAACCTGACTTGTAGGTACTCGGGACCGAGAACCGAGTGAAAGTAAAATACAAAATGGCGACTCTCTCTACAAACAGGCAAACCGAAGTCAGGTGGTGAGAGTACCACCCACAGTCGTTCAAGGAAATGGACTCTGACCCTAGGACTGAACACGTAGTATTTTCTTTCTTAAATAAAATTTGTAATCTAATTTTGTAAATTTGGGAGTGCTTCAAATATGACATTAAAACAGGGTTTTATGTCGTTACAAGTAGGTTTTTTAACATTGTCTAGTATAGTAAAATCGTGGGACCAGTAAAAATTTGACGTTATAATCAGGTTAAACTGTATATTGTTTGTGCAAAAAAAAAAAAAAAAATAATTTCGGACGATACAATAGCCACGATTATTTTTTTCAAAGACGAGAAATTTTCGTTAGGCATCGACAAAAATTCAACCCGGGCCGACACGCAACGGAGAGAAATTTCGAAATTGGATAGGTTAATTTCATCGAAAATGCATGGTGGACGACCTCGTGGGTCGTGGCCGGCGAAGTTCGAACGATGGCGCCTAAAAATAGCGATACCAAAGAAGATTGAAAAATGAGAACGAGACCCTCCTTGAGCGTCAAAATGATTCTGCTTAGTATTGTCTCCGAGACATAGTCGTGTCCCAAATACGGTTTTGCCGTTTTACTTGTTTAATTTAACCTTTTTGGTTAATATTTAAATAATATATTTTATCAGTTTTACCAGTATTATACAGTTGTCCAACAGAAAAATAAACTATCTTATTTACAAATCTTTTAAAAATAGACAGTTTGACCGGGCCCTAGACATTTGTCTCATTTGTCTATGCGATGATCCGGCCCTGTGTCAAACCCATCTATGGCTCGCTTGTATTGGATGGATTAGATTGTACCCAGCGTGCTGCTTCTTGGGTTTTTCATTATTCAATACAAATGAATAAATCAGAAGCACCGGTTAATCTCCCGAGCACGCTGAGTCATGTAGGATTAGGTGCTTGCGTTTATATATTACATACAATTCTAGCCTATTGGTCTATTTGGATATATATGCTTTGGTTTATATTATTAAACATGCCCCGACTGTCGGGGCGCCGACCTTTTCTAATCATCACTCACTTGACTGTCGTACATTGTGAATCTCCCACTTAACTATCGCTCACTTGACTATTGCCTAGATCAGTGTTCCGCAACTAGTGTTCCGTGACAAGATGAAAGGTGTGACGTGAACTTTTACATATTCTATTAATTTCAAGTTTTATTTATATATTTTTATCACAGTTGTTGTGTTTCTTATGCTTGTATTTCGTTCACTAATAAAAAAAGATAATGTTAAAGCAATAAACACATGTGCCGTCTCAGTATAGTGAGTCCAGTTGTAATTGGAGTAACACAGATCTCGAGCAACTCCAAATGAAAATAAGAACAACACTTACTAAGCATAAACAACATCATCCAAAATCTGCCATAGAAAGATTAACCCTTCCACGTAAAGATGGCGGACGTGGCCTGATTGACATTATAAACCTTCACTACAAATAAATACAGTCACTGCGAGAGTTTTTCTACAAGAAACGAGAAACATCACAGCTACATAAAGCAGTAACTCTAGCAGACTAAAATAACACACCATTAAACTTACACTCACAACATACAGACATGACACAACATATAAAAAGCATAGACAACATTAAGCAATCATGGGCTCAAAAGGCTCTCCATGGCAGGCATCCTTACGACCTGGCCCAGGATTTTGTTGACAAAACTGCGTCAAACAGCTGGTTAGATCGGGGATGCCTCTTTGGGGAGACGGAAGGATTCATGATTGCCATACAGGATCAGGTAATAAATACTAAAAACTACAGAAAACACATACTCAAAGATACAACACTCACAAATGACACATGCAGAAAATGTCACATCATGCCAGAAACTATACAACACATCACTTCGGGTTGCAAGCTCTTGGCACAGACAGATTACTTACACAGACACAATCAAGTAGCAAATATAATACACCAAGAGCTTGTAAACAAACACAAATTATTAGACAGCCACGAACCATACCACAAATACATTCCACAGACAGTATTGGAAAAAAAAACGCACAAAATGTACTATGACAGAGCCATAATTACGGATAAAAGAATTTACCACAACAGACCAGACATCACACTCATTGACAAACACAATAAAATTCACATACATTATAGACATATTCATTCCAAACACTGAAAAACACATTCACTGAAAAAATTAGTAAGTACACAGAACTCTCCCAGGAAATGAGGCATCTATGAAGGAAGGATAGGGTGCTTATTGTACCTGTCGTTCTCTCCTCTGCAGGTGTCATACGACACACACTACACAAAAGCCTGGGAACATTAAAATTGAATAGAAACACATACATCAAACTAGAGAAGGCCTCTATATTAAATACGTGTCATATTGTTAGGAAATTCCTGAATACAGGCATACAATGATACACTTATTTAATTTTTATCTTGTTTTGAAGTTACTATGCCTTCACTCTGGTCCGGCATAGCACACAGCCATCGGTGTCAACCGAGTGTAACTCACAAAACTCAACATAATAATAATAATAATAATAGGTTTATGGCATTATGACATTCTATTAATAGTATCATATCATATGCTTTTCAGGAGAATAACATTTTGGTGTGCCGTGTTGAGTCATATCGAGTCATCGGTGTGCCTCGAGTAGAAAAAGGTTGCTGAACACTGGCCTAGATGGCCGTCACTTAATTGTCGTGTATCTCTAAGGCTTAATTTGAGATCGCGTTTGCGAATTTGATCAACGGGAAGTGAGTGAACGAGATCAATGGGAAGTGAATGAACAGGATCAATGGGAAGTGAGTCACTTTGTTTACTTTTAAATACTGTACATAACAAATTAACACAAAAGTAATTTCTACTCCCTTTCATTGAAGACTAATCTCATCTTTTCTTTCTAATTTCTTCTTTTCTAATCTCTTTTTTTAATTTCTTCTAATCTCTAAAACTTTTAATTTTGTTTGTTGTGTCCTGTTATAAACCCAGCGTACTGGGGTTACGTAAAAATCGGGTAAGCGGTGTAAAAAAGTTTGTTGCAGCCCGGCCATGGGTTAATATAGTCCTGGCTTTAAGGCTGTGTTTATGAGGACACGAGAATTGCAAAAGAAGAGAAAAACAGGAGGGCGGGAAAAACCAAGCGAACCAAGGTTACACGCCTACAGGAATAATCTTGTTATTCCTGTATTGTGTTCATGCAAAAACTGAAAAGTCCGGTGAATTTTATGCTATATCCTTCTGCCACATTTTCACGTTCTGGCACCATGTACGATTGAATTACGGAATCGCGTATCTGTATTTTTTGCAGCTTTCCGGGCCACTTTCTTTACGATAGAAAACAACCAAAAAGAGAAGGCATAAATAAAAGGAAGAAAATGTTATTAGAGTAATTTCGTTTATTTTTTTTAACTTTATTACATCGTAAAATTCATTGGAGTTTTTTCGATCTTTGATTTTGCTTGGTTTTCCCTCTCCTTCTGTTTTTCGCTCTCTTCTTGCATTTCTCTCGTCTGCATAAACGCAACCTAAGGCCCATTTTGATTATTATTGCAATTATTGCATCAAATTTTGTACTAATCTTATTATTGCAAGATGACTCCCGTAATTGATATTTGAAATCACTAAACTTTGTGAACTTGGAATCACTAAATTCCCTACATAACTTTCGTGGTATCTTGGACAGAATATGTGGGGCGTAATCGCTCATTATCTGTAATATAAATAAATATCTGACATCCTTAACAGAAGAAAATTTAGGCGCTCCTATCCACGTGTATAGGCTATGTAAACGAGCAATTTTTAATCATATTTTTAATTTATTTAATTTAAAATACAGTACATTCTCTCCACCTCAAATTAGTAGTCGCCCCTGTACATCATACTTTTCCTTTGTCAATAGAGTCGTGCCAGTCATCTGTCTAACATCTTTCAGGGAAACATTTTTGAATTAGTATAACGTGACTTCCGATTTTCAACGGAAATTTTTATATAGTTAATTTGTGTCTTCTTCTCTCAAGGTTTTCAAGTTGGTATCGTCTTTCATCTATCTCACTTTATTCTTGAGATTAAGGAATGACAGACGGACGGACAGACAACAGTGGAAATTTATAGGTCTACAGTTTTCTTTAAATTGAGTATGACAATTGCAGCCCAATTGTCATACTCACACAAACACCCTCACGTGTGGATATTTATAAAAAGAATATCATTATGAACAGTTAAAATTTATTTTTGTTAATTAACACTAATATATTTATATACATATTGCGGAAGGTCTTTTAAGGGAAATTAGTCCCTATTTAGTCATTAAAGACGTGAAGAAAACCCAGAAAACTTTGACCAGTCCAGCCTAGTAAAACACGAACCCACTGCCGAACTACCAGTGTTCAGGGAACAGAACCACTTGGCCACTGGTGAGGCCAGACGCAAAATGGGATGACCAGAGCCCAACGTATACGGGGATCTGATGTCCTCAAAAATTCCTGGGGTTTTTCGACTTATCCGGATTCAATTCCGGACCCCACAGAACTCTGTTGTCACCATAACCGCAGACCATCCAACTGTCCACACATAGCGTTCAGTGAATATATCTGAATTAAGATTACTTCAAATTTTTAATTCGGTCTTCCGCGAATGTTGACAACCAATATAAATTACTTACCTTGGTTTCAAACGTTTTAATTAATACAAGGCGTTCTCATTAGAGGTAGTGTATGACGTCATAATAAGACTTTAGTCAGTCTTAAGTTGATTTAACATAACAGACATACAGAAAGCTCATATTTCAACTATGATATATTCATAACAGGTCTGTTTAAATTACAGCAAATTTAAAAAGAAAGAAAACAATTATTTTTACTTATTTGTGCAATACAAAACACGTAAATTATTATTATTTTGTAATTTCGATATTTCGTTATAGATTTATGTCCGTTCACTTAAATGTGTTTTTGTTTGTAAATAGAATATCAAAAAACTCTCTAAATGCTTTTCAAATAAAAATATTGAAAATTGTTTATATTTAAATACAGTCCCGATCAACCGAGGTTCCGCATTATCTGAGGTAAACCCATAAATGAACACTACTTTTATACTTAATTCAGGGCACACAACAATTGGGCGACGGTCAACAGTACTTCAAATTCCAACTTCCAAATTATTAAATAAATGAAAATCTCACTAACTTTAAAAATTAGTTAGGCAGTTGTCAAAATTATCAACTTTCTAACATTTTCGACATTCGTTAATTGTAAATCGTTTATGTCAACGACTGTGTATTGATCTAATCTCTTGTTTTCTTGCAACCGGTAGCCACGTGGACGGCAGATTACATGATGGTTTTTAAAACTAACGACCACTATTTCTCACACCCGGGCCGCGGTTTTACAAAGGGTTCACAGACTGATACCTTAAATTGAACCTAAATTCGAACTCGACCCAGAGGGAGTAATCGACTTTTAATGATCGATGGCCCTTACGAAAGCCCCGCCAGTCGAAGTTGGTCGGTCTTCAGAATGCTAAATTGTCACCCTGGGATCCCAATGCAAAATTGAATGAATCCTCGTGGTACCGGAGAATAGATAGACCGCAATCACCTAAAAAACACTTGTTTTACTGGTGAATTTCTTGTAAAAAGTCAAATTTTAAATGAGTTCATTGTATTTTAATTGAATGAAATGTTGATTTCGAAGGGTTCCTGCTAGTAATTATATATATATATATATATATAT